>NW_024111704.1:0-9764 GCF_003073215.2 Triticum urartu | reverse complement strand
AAAAAAAAACTTTGGGTTGGCCTTCCCCCCCCCCCCCCGCCCCCGTCTTCCTGATTCCAAAACCAGCGTGTCTGGCGTATCTGTTATAAAATTCCCTTGCTTTGTCTACATCTTTGAATCGCATCTTTAGTCTTGGTATTAGATAATCTGGTAGATCCGGCGTCTGTAGAAAAAGAAAAAAAATCCAAACAGCATGTTAAAATGCAGTTTTATGAACTTGTTATCCTGGAGGGAGCAGATAATACAAGATGCGTATATAAATATTTTTTGTTTCACTTACGTGCGTGTATGATCGCAACTCCATCGGTGTCTGTTGTTGTCCCTCTGGGATGGGGCACGGCGAAGTAATCATAGCAGGATGCAGCAGTGGATCACGAGGAGGAAGGAGGGCTAAAGATGGCCTCTCTCTTGTTTGTGTCCTTTTTCTTGAGGTGGTTGCGGAGGCATTGCGATCCTGGTCTTGGTTTGCTCTTTTGTTTTGTGAAGCAATCCATCTACCTTATGCCCCGTACAATTCTGACCTATAGCAGCAGGAGGAGGATCCAACGGTGGTAGTGTGCAGAGCACTCTCCTCCGTGTGTGTGTGTTGCTGTTGGATTTGTCCTGGGATCCGGTTTAGTTGCTTCGCTTTGGCATTGATGAGGCACACCAGGATAACCTCTAGAGTTACACGCAGGACTTGAGCTAACCCCCATGCTTGGGAGTCTGCTGGTGGATACAAAGAATTCGCGTGGGATTTCCGGCGTCACCCAATTAGGTGGAGGCGGTTGTGCGGATATGGCTGTGGCCCAGCATCTTGGAAGTCTCCGTGTGTTTCGGGTGTCATCCATTTTTGGTCTGGAGCAGGTTGGTAATGTTGTTGGTGCGTTTGAGGTGTGACCCATTGAGGGGGTGGTGCAACGCGTACAGGTTTTGGATTGTGTACTTGCTGCTGGGAACTTCTAAGCTTCTTCATGCATCTCTCGTCTTGCTGACATAAAAGAAAAAAATGTCTATTAGCACACAAGTTAGATCTGCCTATACCTTTGTAACTGAACTTAGCATTATTCACAGCCTGAACTTCTCATATAAAAGTGGTGTTCATGTACATAACTTTTTCCCTAGGAGAGCCAACACATTATGCACTGAGCTGAGCATCTGCCAATACTTTTGTACCTGAACTGATCACCCTTCACATAATGAACCTCACATCCTCTTAATTCTACACTATTTGATTACTTATATGTACCTGAACTGAGCACTCTCCACAACCTGAACTTCTTGTTTTGCAAAGGGGAAATACTGTCTACGGTTAAAAAACCTGAACCTTCATGAGTTTGAATGGTTGGACTGCCAGTGCATACCAACCTGACCTTCATGTGAGATCACATGCATGTTCTATTTTCCTTTTTTTTGCACAGAACCAGATACATACCAACCTGAACTCTAGCACACTTACTAGTTGAACTTCACATGACTTTTCCACATGTGAATGTGAATGCAGGCATATTTTACAGTGTTTGTAGCCTGGACTGAGGCTCACATACTACCTGAACTTCACATGCATGTAAGCAGGCAGATTTTACAATGATGTTCTGTAGCCTGGACTGAGGCTCACACACTACCAGAACTTCACATGGTTGTAAACAGGCAGATTTTTAAAAAAAGTTTTTGTAGACTGTACTGATGCTCACACACCACCTGAACTTCACATAGCTGTAAGCAAATAACAAACAGAAGGAAGAAGTTCAACCATACCCTGGCTAGAAGTTCGGCCAACCTTTTTCCAGCAACTGATAGGCCACCTTGAGAACAATTCGTCGTGGAGGTAGGAGAGGAATTCCATGGCAATCCATGTCTTGCAGAGGGCGCGAAGTTCATCTGCACGAAGCAAGAAGGTCAGAGAAGGCTAGATTGAAGAAGAAGGCAAATTTGGGAGGAAGTTCATGTACTTTTGCCGCTGAATTTGAGGGCGCAGCCGATGCTACCTCCGCGGAGGAGTTGCTCTATTGGTCACGCCACTCGCTGTAGCTTGCATCGGGGCCGTCATCTGGTCTGCCAAGGCTTCGGGTGGTAGCGATGGGATGAGGATGCGGCTTCCTGAAGTCCATGGCGGCTTCGCCACATCCAGGCGATGCAGGCTCCCTCGCGCCGGCGTCCGCCATCACTCGCTCGCCCGCGCCGGTGGCCGGCCATGTGGTGGAGACGAAGGGGAGGCGGCGGATCCGGCCGGCCAGGAGCTGGGGAAGGAGGGGAGGCGGTGGATCCGGCCGGCCAGGAGCTGTAGACGGGGGGAGGCGGCGGATCCGGCGAAGATCGGCGGCGAGGAAGGGAGGAGGTCAGGGATCGAGGGGAGGAGCGGCGAGGAGGGGGGTTGGTCGGCTCGGGATCGGGGGATCAGGTGGATCCTGCCGGGGCGGCTCGGGATCGGGTGGGATTCTATCTGGTTGGGCCGGGCAGTTCAGGGAAGTTCAGGAGGGGGTCCATCGGGCCCTATATAGGGCTGCTGTGATCCAAATAACTATTCTAATCCTGGGATTAGAATAGTGTTGTCCTATATATATATATAGGGTCACGCTATTCGTCACCCTGGGTGAGGCATAGTTATTCTTCACCCCCCTCTATTTTACCATCAATGCACCGTAAATTTACGTTCCGTAAGTTTTGTCTTATTTCCGACGCAAAAAGGGACCGTAAGAAAATATATAATCGCCGTAAAAAATATTTTATGTTATGTAAAATTACAAACATAAAAACATAGTCTAAAATACACATAAACTGCAAATTTTCTTGTCTTATGACCAATATTTTTATTTTCTTATGTCAAATTTTACGTAGTGAATCAATAGGAATGTAACTATTTGAATTCAAAATGTAATTTAATTATGAAATGATCATAAGATTACCTCGGGTGAAGAATAACTTATTCTGCACCCTGGTTGATGAATAGTAACACTATATATACACATATATATATATATCCTCACGGAAGCTGGGGTCTTCATTGCGAGCGTGGTCTTCTGGCTGCAGGGAGGGACAATGAATGTTCTCAACCTCCTTCCTCCATGATTGTTTTAAGACAAAAAGAACAATTTGATTAATCTTACCTTGATAACGAGGTGGAACAGTGTTGATAATCAGAAAAACTTACCCATTCAATGGGGTTGTAAATGGAAAAGCCTTCTCGACAGTTTAAGCGAAGGAAGTCTTCTTTCTCCCCCTTGTACAGATCAGCCAGGATTATGGCCAGTTCGGCTGTTGTATCTGGGCCCTTGTGTTTGTAGCGAGATGCGTCGTCTTATCTATTATAACATCATGAAGGAGTTACTCTGGACTGAAGGGGTTGAATGCATCATTTTATTGCGATAGCCATAACTTTGACTATCGAGAGCTCAGAATGAGCCAGTAATCTAACCTTACTGACCAACCTCTTTACTTCCGCACTATCTTCCTCCTTGGGACTTCGGGGGCGCCAATTGAAGTGTTTCTTTAAGGGAGCACTGGAGAATTTGGGGAGGCCGCACCGAACTGGGTCTGGAAGGGGGACGTCCTCAATATAAAACCATTTCGAAGATCATTCCTGGAATACCTCCTTGGGAGCTCCAATAGGGTAGCCTGATCTGGCTATGTGCCATACTTCGGCGCTGCCCACTTCAAATATGGACCCCCCTCAATGGTGAGGGATGAGGCAGAAGAACTTCCTCCATAGTTCGAAATGTGCCTCGCAACCCAGAAACAGTTCGCAGAGGCCTACAAAGCTCGAGATGTGTAGAATCGAACCTGGGGTGAGGTTGTGCAGTTGGATTTCGTAGAACTCCAAGAGGCCTCTGAGAAAGGTATGGATTGTGAATCCTAAGCCCCACAAGAGAAACGAAACTAAGCATACGCTCTCCTCCTTGTTGGGGTTGGGGAAATTTTCTGCTAACACATCATTGCCGATTGAGGCTAATCCCGCTCGCATAGGGACTAGATCTGCGAGAGGGAGATATCCCTGTGTATGAAGACGACTCGGCTAAAGATGGGACACGGAGCAGCTCCGCCAATCACCCTCTTGAGGGCCATGAGGGCACGAAGAAGAACTAGGAGCGTCGGCCATGTTTTGATGTTTTCCGTGGCTAGTCCTGATGCTCTCTGCATGATGTGGATGGCATTTGGGGGTTTGGCCTCTTTATATAGACGTCGTCCCTGTGTGGTCCGGGGCTTTTTGGTAAAAAAATATTATGGACCGTTCACATTCGCCCGGCGCATGGAAATCGAGGCGACCACAGGGAAGGAGTCATAAAGGCGGAACGTGAAAGTCAGGGTCGGACTGTTATCCGTCCGAGGTATGATGAAGAACCAGCCTTGCAAAAGCCGAAGACATAAGCTGGATACTAGATCGTTGTTTGAAGGCCAGTTTGGGGGCTACTGAGGGAGTCCTGGATTAGGGGGTCCTCGAGTGTCCGGGGTATTTGATATGGGCTGGACTGATGGGCCGAGAAGATACAAGCAGAAAACTTTCCCCCGTATCTGGGTAGGACTCCTGTATGCGTGGAAGACAAGTTTGGTGTCCGGATATGTTATTTCCTTCCCTCACAAACCGACTCTATACTACCCTAGACCCCTTCAACGTGTATATAAACCGGAGGGTTTAGTCCGTAGAGATCATCAGAATTCTCATAGGCTAGACAACTAGGGTTTAGCCATTACAATCTCGAGGTAGATCAACTCTTGTAACCCCAATACTCATCGAATAAAATCAAGCAGGACGTATGGTTTTACCTCCATTAAGAGGGCCCGAACCTGGGTAAACATTGTGTCCCCCTTGTCCCTTGTTACTGAAGGAAATATGCCCTAGAGGAAATAATAAAGTTATTATTTATTTCCTTATATCATGATAAATGTTTATTATTCATGCTAGAATTGTATTAACCGGAAACATAATACATGTGTGAATACATAGACAAACAGAGTGTCACTAGTATGCCTGTACTTGACTAGCTCATTAATCAAAGATGGTTATGTTTCCTAACCATGGACAAAGAGTTGTTATTTGATTAACGGGATCACATCATTAGGTGAATGATCTGATTGACATGACCCATTCCATTAGCTTAGCACCCGATCGTTTAGTATGTTGCTATTGCTTTCTTCATGACTTATACGTGTTCCTATGACTATGAGATTATGCAACTCCCGTTTGCCGGAGGAACACTTTGTGTGCTACCAAACGTCACAACGTAACTGGGTGATTATAAAGGTGCTCTACAGGTGTCTCCAAAGGTACATGTTGGGTTGGCGTATTTCGAGATTAGGATTTGTCACTCCGATTGTCGGAGAGGTATCTCTGGGCCCTCTCGGTAATGCACATCACATAAGCCTTGCAAGCATTGCAACTAATGAGTTAGTTGTGAGATGATGTATTACGGAATGAGTAAAGAGACTTGCCGGTAACGAGATTGAACTAGGTATTGAGATACCGACGATCGAATCTCGGGCAAGTAACATACCGATGACAAAGGGAACAACGTATGTTGTTATGCGGTCTGACCGATAAAGATCTTCGTAGAATATGTGGGAGCCAATATGAGCATCCAGGTTCCGCTATTGGTTATTGACCGGAGACATGTCTCGGTCATGTCTACATTGTTCTCGAACCCGTAGGGTCCGCATGCTTAAGGTTTCGATGACAGTTATATGATGAGTTTTGATGTATAGAAGTTAGTTCGGAGTCTCGGATGTGATCACGGACATAACGAGGAGTCTCGAAATGGTCAAGACATAAATATTGATATATTGGACGGCTATATTCGGACACCGGAAGTGTTCCAGGTGATTTCGGAGAAAACCAGAGTGCCGGAGGGTTACCGGAACCCCCCCGGGAGAAGTAATGGGCCGTATGGGCCTTAGTGGGGAGAGAGAGAAGGGCAGCCAGGGTGGGCCGCGCGCCTCCTCCCCCTTGGTCCGAATTGGACTAGGAGAGGGGGGGGGGCGGCGCCCCCCTTTCCTTCTCCCTCCCCACTTCCTTTCCCCCTCCTAGTAGGAGTCCTCCCCTTGCTCCTTTATATACGGGGGCAGGGGGCACCCCTAGACACACAAGTTGATCCACATGATCGTTTTCTTAGCCGTGTGCGGTGCCCCCTTCCACCATAATCCTCGATAATATTGTAGCGGTGCTTAGGCGAAGCCCTGCGACGGTAGAACATCAAGATCATCACCGCGCCGTCATGCTGACAGAACTCTTCCCCGACACTTTGCTGGATCGGAGTCCGGGGATCGTCATTGAGCTGAACGTGTGCTAAAACTCGGAGGTGCCGTAGTTTCGGTGCTTGATCGGTCGGGCCGTGAAGACGTACGACTACATCAACCGCGTTGTGCTAACGCTTCCGCTGTCGGTCTACAAGGGTACGTAGATCACACTCTCCCCTCTCGTTGCTATGCATCACCATGATCTTGCGTGTGCATAGTATTTTTTTTGAAATTACTATGTTCCCCAACATGCAGATGCTGAAAAGACAAGCAAAAAGACACAGAAGAAACATAAAGCAAAACCTAGAGCCATCAACAAGAAAGTGGTGGAAGATGAAGAGGAAGACAAAGATGAGGACACCATTGAAGAAGAGGAAGACGAAGAGGAAGAGGACAACGAAGAGGAAGACGATGATGAAGAGGAAGAGGACGATGAAGAGGAAGAGGACAATGAAGAGGAAGAGGTACATGTCAAGCAAAAACCTCTACCACCAAAGCCTAGGAGGAGCGCAAGGCTGATGAACAGTTAGAATAGGTCAATTAACACAATGCAAACTTATGTCATGTCAATGTGCAGAATATTATGTCATGCCCTTTTATTGTTGAACTTTCAAAGAAATTATACACTAGAAGTCCTGGTAAATATACAGTGTGAAGTTCAAGTAATATTATTGCAGAAGTCCTGGTATGTTATGAGAGGAAGTGATGTGCTGGTGATGCTTGCATGAAAGTGCAAGCAAGAACAAAAATGAAAAATATACACTGTGAAGTTCAAGTAAGATTACAGTGGAAGTTTTGGTATGTTATGAGAGGAAGTGCCGTGCTGGTGCTGCTTGCATGAAAGTGCAAGCAAGAACAAAAATGAAAAACATACACTGTGAAGTTCAAGTAAGATTACTGCAGAAGTCCTAGTATGTTATGGCAGGAGGTGCTGGTGTTGTATTCCATAAAAGAGCAACCAACAAATAATCGTACAGTTTTGAAGTTTAGGTCAGCTTACAGAAGAAGTTCTGGTATATAAAATCGATGTAGGAAAAATATACTTAAAAAATAAAGTTTCGCCGCATAAACTAAGGTTAGCAAGCCTAAGACAACGCATTCAAATGTGAAGTTCTACTTGGATACGTGCAGAAGTTCATGTACAATGCCAACAAAAGATAAAGAAACGTCAAGAATATTTTTGCACAAAGTTACAGCTGAAATACATTCGCACTTGAAAACACACAAAAAACAAATATAGATTCTATGCAAAAGCATACATATTGGTTGTGTTGAAAATTACCAATACATTACACAACACAGAATATCCTATCCATCTGAAACCAGCAGCCCAGCCACATCTCAAAGCAGAAGTTCAAGTCAACGATCATATGTTGGGGCCCAAAAAATAAACAACACAAAAAAATCAAGCAGATCAGCCATAACCAAGGGAGAAGTTCAGGTACATCTGTTGGGGCAAAAACATGTAACACATGGATACTGAAAACGATGCAGTACATTGAAATTCATAAAGCCAAATCATTCTTCACAACAAATACATCTGTCCACAATATCATAAGTAATAGTGCTGCACCTATAGATACACAAATCACTAACACATTCTTACAACCAAATCTTTACAGGATTGTTCCAATCATTATCAAAACCTAAAAATCTGTACGAAATCAAATCTACAATGAAACTAATGCTTTGAATTCATGGGTCAAAGGACTGGATCTCTTTAGGGAGCTCTAAACGAATGACTTCATTCTTCTCGCTAAACATCGGAGTGTGCATGAACTCAGCATTTGAGTCATCTGCAGCAGCCTGCAAACAAAGAAAATGAAACAGTGGTTTAGTAACGGATAACTAAAACCAAAGTAGGAGCGTCTCAGCAAAAACATAAGAAAAATGAAAGGATGATCAGACAAGAACAAGGACGAAACATAGTTCCACATCACTAAAATCTTCAACAATCTCATCGCCATCATATGAAGAGCAGAACTTCACGGCAAAGAAACCACAATCATTATTATTCTGCTTCGGAACATCGATAAAAGTCGGCCTCTTTGCAATAGTCACCCAGTTAGGCTGCTTGCTCGCTTTGTACGTAGCCTTGTCGTACACCTCCTCGAGCAACCCAACAAATCTCTTGATCTGCCAGAAATAACAAAATAAGATGAAGTCAAAAACATGTTAACCAAAATAGTTAAGTTCAGGTACATAAAAAGCGACACTTGCATAAGATCTAGCTAAACAAAATGGCAGAAGTTCAACTTCCAAATCATAGTCAGTTCAAGAAGTATTTCCAAAAACAGAGACAACAACATATTTTGTCAACACAAGGCATAATAAACTTCGTGTCAAACAAGAGAATGTGAAAGGAGGTTCAGGCTAAGAAACACTCACGATATTTTGGCAGTCCCCGTGGAAACTCATTCGTGATGTTTCCATATTAGCATAAGAAAGTGAGTCAAGGATGTCAATGCTCCCACAATATCTATTCACCACATACACACTATAGTGCGCCATTGTGCCAATTGGCTTGAATAGTATCAAGAAAACCTGCCAAGAATGAAAGGACCGCTGAACACAAACTATAAAGCATATGTACTGAAAAACCGGTATGAACAAAAACTTCTTAACAAACTCAGCAAAAGGATGCACATGAAATTAAAAAAGCAAGAGTTATGAAAACCTAACCAGCTTTGCGTTAAGAAGGTCTTCTTCCTTGCGAACAAACATTGGGAGGAGACCAGCAGATTTTTTTGCATCAAACTTTGAAACTGTTGCAGTGTGGAAATCATACTCTAGGCAGTACTGTGCATTCACAAAAACACAATTAAAACACCTCCCAAATGCCACTACAACAAAACCAAGGCAAAAAAAGGGAGATAGGGGTGCAAAGATCTAAAACCTGTATGAAGTAGGGACTAAGAACAACCCTGTCAGCACTAGTGTATATCTCAGAGGTCTTCGGATTATCCTTCCACAAATTTATGAGATAATCCATTATGTCTCCTTCCATCTGCTGCCCTTCACCAAAAAGAGTATAAAGGACACGTCCTGTGAGGTCAATCACATTCGCAGGGATGGTAAACATGCAGTAGCTTGTCCTACAGAATACAAAAGGATGGTAAAAATATATTAGAAATTCAGATACAACAACAAAGAGAAGTTCAGATACTATAACTCAAAAGGCAAGAGGAGACATAAAACAGAAGTTCAGATACTACAACAGCGACAGTTCAAACAATATAACAACAGAAGTTCAGACACTACAACTCCAAGGCAAGGGAGAAAATGAATAGGAGTCCACATCCTACAACAACAAAAGTTCAGACACAGAGTAGCATCTCTGGCAGCAACAAAGTTAAGAAGAAGAAAACTCACTCAGAATACTTCCACAGACCCTCTTCACTAAGCACATACTGTTTCAACTTCCAGGCCTCGGATAGATGAGGGTAACTGTATTTTTTTAGGGGAGCGACAGGAGAACGCCACTTCAAAGGCAATCTTGATGCTCTCTTGGAGGAAGTAATGTTGCCAGACTCAACTGCCGGTTTCCTCCTGGTGAT
>NW_024111703.1:0-18392 GCF_003073215.2 Triticum urartu | reverse complement strand
CTGTTCGGAGTTGGGGGCTGAAGGGGCAGGTGGCTCCATCCCGGTAGAGGTGGGCCTGGGTTCCCGACGGTCCCCGACTGTTACTTTGAGGCGGAGCGACAGGGCAGGTTGAGACCACCTAGGAGAGAGGTGGGCCTGGCCCTGGTCGGCGTTCGCAGATACTTAACATGTTTAACGAGATCTTGGTATTTGATCTGAGTCTGGCTACTGGCCTATACGCACTAACCATCTACGCGGGGACAGTTATGGGCACTCGACGTCGTGGTATCAGACGAAGCCTTCGTGACGTCAGCAACGGAGCGGCGCGCGCTGGATTGGACTGGAACGCCTACTAGGCTAGGTCTGCTTCCGGCCGCCCACGCAACGTGCAGGTGTGCTAAGGGCGATGGGCCCAGACCCCTGGGCGCTTAGGTTTAGACCGGCGTGCTGACCTCTCTGTTGGTCTAGGTGGGGCTGCGACGTGTTGATCTTCCGAGGCCGGGCATGACCCAGAAAAGTGTGTCCGGCCAAATGGGATCGAGCGTGTTGGGTTATGTGGTGCACCCCTGCAGGGAAGTTAATCTATTCGAATAGCCGTGATCTTCGGTAACAGGACAACTTGGAGTTGTACCTTGACCTTATGACAACTAGAACCGGATACTTAATAAAACACACCCTTCCAAGTGCCAGATACAATCGGTGATCGCTCTCTCACAGGGCGACGAGGGGAGGATCATCGGTTAGGGTTATTCTATGCGATGCTACTTGGAGGACTTCAGTCTACTCTCTTGTACATGCTGCAAGATGAAGGTGGCCAGAAGCATAGTCTTCAACAGGATTAGCTATCCCCCTCTTATTCTGGCTTTCTGCAGTTCAGTCCACCGATATGGCCCTTTACACATTTACCCATGCATATGTAGAGTAGCTTCTTGCTTGCGAGTACTTTGGATGAGTACTCACGGTTGCTTTCTCCCTCTTTTCCCCTATCCCTTCTACCTGGTTGTCGCAACCAGATGTTGGAGCCCAGGATCCAGACGCCACCGTCGACGACGACTCCTACTACACCGGAGGTGCCTACTACTACGTGCTGCCCGCTGACGATGACCAGGAGTAGTTAGGAGGATCCCAGGCAGGAGGCCTGCGCCTCTTTCGATCTGTATCCCAGTTTGTGCTGGCCTTCTTAAGGCAAACTTGTTTAACTTATGTCTGTACTCAGATATTGTTGCTTCCGCTGACTCGTCTATGATTGAGCTCTTGTATTCGAGCCCTCGAGGGCCCTGGCTTGTAATATGATGCTTGTATGACTTATTTTTATTTGTAGAGTTGTGTTGTGATATCTTCCCGTGGGTCCCTGATCTTGATCGTACATGTTTGCGTGTATGATTAGTGTACGGTTGAATCGGGGGCGTCACAAGTTGGTATCAGAGCCGACTGCCTGTAGGAATCCCCCTTCCACACTCCTTGGCCGAAGTTGAGTCTAGACATTACAAAAACTTTTACTAACATGGTTGTGTGCCTTATGGGCCCACGTCGCCATCTGGGTGGTATTAGGATCTTTTACTCCTCGATCCTTACTCTGGGACTCTGAACTCTCTCTTACTCGGGTTAAACGATTTTACTAACTCTAACACTAGGATCCCGTGACCACGTTCACCCCAAAGTTGGATAAGCCCTAGTTATTCTTTAGAGTAGTACTTGAACATTATCCACATTGTCATTTGACTCCTGTGAAAACATCTTTGTTTTCAGATGGAACCCACGAGGCAGGTCGTCCGCCACACGATGGCCATTGGTGCCTCAGGATCACCTGCTGTGTTGGTTGAGATGGTGACCTATCTGGGTTATCGCTGGCACCCTGAGTACACCGTCTATGAGGAGTATCAGGACTTCAACCAGGAGCAGTACCGTGCCATCGTCCACCTCTACTCTCGGGAGTATGACTCCACTACCGTGCTGCACACTGCTCATGGTGTTGGAGTGACTATCGATATGGCGGTCCACGATGCTGCTTATGCTGCTCTGACACGTATTCGTGGAGAGTATCAGGAGTTGGACACCTCCCCCTTCAGGCACATTGCTATCGCATCCGATGTTGGTGCGGAGGGTTACTACCCTGCTGCCTACTCCACTGTCACCTGAGAGCCATTCTACCATCAGAACCTGGTTCTGCATGCTGATGGGCTGGATAGAGCTAACCGAGCTCTTCGCCACGAGTTGTACACCACCCGTCAGCACCTATATCGTGCTCTGACGCTGTTGCACCCCTCTGTCCGCTCTGGTGATCTGTCGCGTTCTACGATCTACCCTGCCCGGACCGTGATGCCCCAGGGCGTCGGCTGGCCAGATGTGGGAGGCTACTCTCCTGCATTGGGTCCTCTCCTGCCACCTGCGCATCGAGTTCCGCACCAGAGTATCCGCGGACCCCAGGCTACTCGCGTGGAGGTCTTCCCTTCACGTCACTACCAGCTGTCGGGCTACACCTACCTCCGCAGTACCGCATGGGACTGACGTAGACTTGCTTATTAGGGTTAGATGCATTCGCTGCGAGCCTGTGTGCCGCCTATGATGTCTTAGCCTATGTACTGAACACTGTGTAACAAACTCTATGCATGATCTCTTTTGTAAGATATGCCGACTACTATGTAGTATCTATCGTGCTGCTTTCGTTGTGCATGTTTCATCATGAATGACTCTTGTTTTTTGCAAATTTCTCAATGCTGAACTACCCCTGTTAAATATTAGCAGGATGGTTAGACCAGGTGGTCGTGGTCGTGGTGGCAACGCCCCACCACCACCTGAGTACATGGCTGGTATGATCCAACAGCTTGAGATGAATCGCCAGTTCATGGAGAATATGATGGCTCAGTTTCCTCGCCCCAATATGAACCAGCAGCCAACCCCAGTAACTCTGCAGGATTTCATGCGCCTGAACCCAACTGTGTACCGCAGCTCAACTCAGCCTCTGGATGCTGATGACTGGCTCCGTAACATCACCTATGAGATGGAGTCTGCTGATGTAGCCCCTGCCAGCTATGTCACCTTTGCTTCCTTCTTCCTGAAGGGACCCGCAGCTCAATGGTGGGACAGCCACAGGCGTACTCTGCCAGCTGGAACAATCATCACCTGGCCAGACTTCCAAGCTGCCTTCCGTGCTCGCTTCATTCCTCAGGGAGTCATGGATCGGAAGAAGCGTGAGTTCCGCAACCTCACCCAAGGCAACAAAACTGTGGAAGCTTACCAGCGGGAGTTTCTTGACTTGTCCCGCTATGCTGAAGAAGACATTGCAACTGATGCACGCAGACAGGAGAAGTTCCGTGACGGCCTTCAAGCTGACATCAAGCTCGCACTTCTAGTGCATGACTTTGCTGATTTCGCCACTCTGGTGAACAAAGCCATCAATGTCGAAACTGGTCTGCAGGAATACCAGAGCTCTCACAGGCGCAACCGTGACATGGGCTCATCTTCGGGCCCGTCCTCGCAGAAGCGCAAGATATGGATTCCCAATAGCTTGTACCAGCCGGATGCACCTACCCCAAGGCAGACCTATGCTGCACCTCGTCTGCCTGCTCCTCCGACTAGGCAGCCAAGACTCCCAGCTCCACCACCACAAGCTCCTGTTCCCACTCCCAATAATGGGTTGTGCTTCAGGTCTGGACAACCAGGGCATCGTGCTAGGGAATGCAACCAGAACCAGAATCAACTGGCCCTTCCAGCAACTGGCCGTGGAAATAACCAGCCCCGCAGCAACAATGCCAAGTCTTATGGTCATGTTCATGCCAACCACGTTGATCTGAGCGAAGCTCAAGACCAGCCTGCTACTGTGATGGGTACCCTCCTAGTAAATTCAGTACCAACATCCGTTTTATTTGATACAGGTGCATCGCATTCATTCATGTCAGAAGGTTTTGCATGCTTGCACGACATTAAATGTGAGGACATGAATTCTTCACTATTAGTACACACCCCTGCGGGCCAATGTCGAACCTCCATGATTTGCAACGACGTCCCTGTAGAAATCGAAGGACTAGAATTCCTTGTCTCTCCCATCGTACTGAAGTCCTGTAGCATTGATCTCATTCTGGGAATGAATTGGTTAAAAGCGCATACTGCTTCTATAGTTTGCGCCACTAAGACCGTCCATCTGCTACACCCTTCAGACGAAATAGTTACTTACCAAGCTCATCTGGTGCAAAACGCCGAGGCACGGCTTTATGCCTTGAATGCGTTGAACGCTGCACCACTCGAGGGCATTGAAAACATTCCCGTCGTTTGTGAATTCCAAGATGTCTTCCCAGAAGAGCTTCCAGGGATTCCCCCTGCTAGAGCTGTCGAATTCATCATCGACTTGAAACCCGGCACCACCCCTATAGCTAAACGACCCTACAAGATGCCGCCGCATGAGCTCATTGAGCTTAAGGAGGAAATCGACAAATCTCTTGTCAAAGGTTTCATTCGCCCAAGTTGCTCCCCTTGGGGAGAACCTTCTCTCTTTGTTAGGAAGAAGGATGGGACAAACCGATTGGTCCAAAACTACCGTCCTATAAACCAAGCTACCATTCAGAATAAATACCCTCTTCCTCGGATCAATGATCTTTATGATCAACTGGCTGGCTCATCAGTGTTCTCCAAACTCGACTTGAGGTTGGGTTACCACCAGATCCGTGTTCGTGAAGAGGACATCCCAAAAACCGCCTTCGTGACTCGGTATGGATCATACGAGTACACTGTCATGTCATTCGGCTTAACGAATGCTCTAGCCACCTTCTCTCGTCTGATGAATTATATATTCATGGATTACCTCGACAAGTTCGTCGTGGTTTATTTGGACGATATCCTTGTATTTTCCAAGAACAAGGAGGAACATGCTGAACATCTTCGTCTTGTGCTGGAAAAGCTTCGGGAGCATCAGCTGTATGCTAAGTATTCCAAGTGTGAATTCTGGCTCCCCGAAGTAACCTATCTTGGGAATGTCATCTCCAAAGATGGTATTGCCGTCAACCCTGAACGAGTTCAGGCTATTCTCGATTGGACTCCTCCGAAGAATGTGAAGCAAGTCCGAAGTTTCCTCGGTCTCGCCAGCTATTGTCGTCGATTCGTCGAGAACTTCTCCAAGATTGCCAGGCCCCTGACTAATCTGTTGCATAAGGGTGTCAAGTTTGACTGGACAGACAAGTGTGGAAAGTTTCCAGGCGCTCAAAGACAAGTTGACTTCTGCCCCCATGCTTGCACCACCTCATACTAAGAAGGACTTCGTCATTTACTGCGACGCTTCCCGTCAAGGATTAGGCTGTGTCCTAATGCAGGAGCACAGAGTGATTGCTTATGCCTCTCGTCAACTGCGCCCTCACGAAGAAAACTACCCAGTTCACGACCTCGAGCTGGCTGCTGTCATTCATGCACTGAAGCAGTGGCGACATTACCTTCTCGGTAATCGTTGTGAGATTTTCACTGACCATCAAAGTCTGAAGTATCTGTTTACTCAGCCAGATCTGAACCTCCGTCAGCAGAGATGGATGGAGACTGTTGCAGACTTTGACGTGGGTATATCCTATACCCCCGGCAAGGCTAATGTAATGGCTGATGCCTTGAGCTGCAAGTCTTACTGCAACCACCTCCAGGTTCATAAAGTTCAGCCCTCGCTTGTCGAAGAATTTAGAAAGCTGAACCTCCATATTGTTCCTCCTGGAGCACTCGCTCCCCCTCCCCCGGAATTCCGCAAGATGAATCTTCTTGTTATTACTAAGGGTTCTCTAAATACCCTGACTGTCGTACCAGATCTCGTAGCTGGTATAAAGACTATACAAGGTTATGACTCTGAAGTCCATAAGATTAAATGCCATCTAGCAGAAGGAAAGCCCTCATTCTTCACTATCGCCGACGATGGCGCCTTGTATTTCAAAGGCCGCCTAGTGGTACCATGTTCGAAGAAAGACCTGGATAAGACTAAAAGGGTTATGCAAGAAGCTCATGATACGCCTCTGTCCATCCATCCTGGTAGTACAAAGATGTACCAGGATATTCGTCAAAGATTCGGGTGGTCTAATATGAAGCAGGACATTGCTCGTTATGTTGCTGAGTGTGACATTTGTCGCCGAATCAAAGCAGAGCATCAAAGGCCTGCCGGAACTCTGCAACCTATCTCTATTCCTGAATGGAAATGGGACCATGTTGAAATGGACTTCGTCACTGGATTTCCCAAATCGCAGAAAGGTAATTATGCTATTCTTGTCGTCATTGACCGGCTTTCCAAAGTTGCCCATTTTTTGGCGGTCAAAGAGACAATCACTGCTAGTCAGCTTGCTACTCCCTACATGTCCAGAATTGTTTCACTTCACGGTATTCCACTGGTTATCAGTTCGGACCGTGGCAGCTTATTCACTTCAAGATTCTGGGCAAGTTTCCAAGAAGCTATGGGGACTCACTTATCTTTCAGTACTGCGTTTCATCTGCAGTCACAAGGGCAAGTTGAACGTGTCAACCAAGTTCTCGAAGACATGCTTCGAGCTTGCGTAATCTCATTCGGCAAGAATTGGGAGGAATCTCTTCCATATGCCGAGTTCTCTTATAATAATAGCTATCAAGCTAGTCTGAAGATGTCCCCCTTCGAAGTGCTATATGGACGAAAGTGTCGAACCCCTCTAAACTGGTCAGAAACTGGGGAACGTCCACTCTTCGGTCCGGATATTATCCAACAGGCCGAAGAACAAGTTCGCATTATTCGCGAGAATCTCAAGACTGCTCAGTCACGTCAGAAAAGTCAGTATGACCGTCATCACCAAGACATGGTCTATCAACCTGGCGAAAAGGCTTATCTTCGAGTTACACCAATGAAGGGTGCACACCGCTTCGGGATCAAAGGAAAGTAAGCTCCCCGCTATATTGGTCCTTTCACTATTCTCGAAAGGCGTGGAAAAGTGGCATATCAACTGGAGCTTCCGTCAAACCTTTCTGAGGTTCACGATGTGTTCCACGTGTCGCAACTTCGACGCTGCTTCAAGGACCCAATCCGAGCAGTGGACCATGAAGTGCTCGAATTGCAACAGGACCTCTCCTATAAAGAGCATCCGGTCCGCATTCTCGACCAAGCTGAACGCCGCACCCGTCAGAAGGCGATCAAGTTCCTCAAGGTCCAGTGGTCGAATCACTCTGAAGACGAAGCCACCTGGGAACGCGAGGATCGTCTTTGTGATGAATACCCCGCACTGTTTCCTTCTACCTCCTAAATCTCGGGACGAGATTTCTTGTAGTGGAGGAGATTTGTAACACCCGGATAATCTTGCTACAGTAATCCCACGCTAATCATGCCATGTCATCCCGATTACTGTTGCTAAACGTCCGTTAGTTCAAACCGCGTCAAATTCAAATTTAAAATTAATGTCGGCAATAAAAGTTTTCAAAAATTGAAACAAAAATGTTCGGTGGTTGCCAAATATTACAAAGGTAATTATGGTGCAGCAAACACATTTTTATAAAATGTTTAAAAACAGAAATGCAAATAGATAAAAACAAAACAGAAAAAAAGAGAAACCCCCCTGGGCCGTGGCCCAACTGGGCCAACCCAACCGGCCCAGCCGGCCACCCCACCAGGCCGGCCCAACCACTCCCTCTCCCCATAACTTCCCACTCCCCCTGTAACCCTAACCGCCCACTCCCCACTCGCCCCCCACTCGCTTCCCCCCTCCTCCCCGATCCAGATCGGATCGAGGGAACGCCCTCCCCCCACGACACCACTCCCTCTTCCCCCCTCCTCTCGATCCCATCTGGATCAGGGAGGGGCTCGACCCCAACGCCGCCGGAACCGCTGCCTCCGCCCCACAACCACTCCCCCCCCATCCTCGACCTCCCCTGGCGCCGCCACCCGTCGCCCGAAGCCATCCCCGGCGACACCGGACCTTGTCGCCGCCGCCTGGAGCTCCTCTGCCTCGTCTGTCGCCCCGTCCTCGTCTCCCCCTCGACGGCTCCACCGAGCCACACCGATCCCCTGCCCGCCAACGCCGGTGAGGGCCATGCCCTCCCCTTTCTCCCTTGTCCTGTGCGCGCATCGGCGCCGACCTTCGTCGCGCCCACCGCATCCCCCTGTAACCGAGCCGCGTCCCTGCGTGCTCCCGCCCGCTCACGCCTGTGGCCGCCCGCGCATGCTTGCCGTTGCCTGCTGCGACTGCTGCGTTAACACTGCTGCTGCTCGCGTTGCTCCGTGTCGTCCCTTTCCGCTGCTTGACACTCCGAGTCTCGCGACTCGCCCTAGCTGCCTGATGCTGCTCGCCGCCACCGCACACCACCGCCCGCTCTGGCCACTGCCTCGCGGGAGCCGCCCCAACCCCGCTGCTGCTTCGCTCCGCCGTGCCCGCGGCCACCTCCAGCGTCCGCTGCTCGTGCCGCGCCGACGCCCAGTAGCGCCCGCTCGGCACTTGCCCGGGTCGGGCGCCCGCAGCACCCCTGCGCCCGTAGGCCGCCTGCCCGCGCGCCCGTCAGGCCCCTTGGGCAGCTGACCAGTGGGACCCGCCCTAGAAAACAAACGCACAAAAATAATAATTAAAAAAGAATTAAAATTAATCAATTAGTTAATTAACTTAATTAAGCTGCTTCATTAACCTAACTTTAGTTAACCTGCTAATTAACTATTTAAACTATAGTTAGGTAAATCAAAGAATGACAGGGGGCCCACCCCTATTGACCAGTCAAACTTTGACTAGTCAACTGGGTCCCCCTGGCCCACATGTCAGCCTTTATGTACACTACTGTTTACACAGGGCTGGGTACATTTAGCATTTACTATCTAATTTTGAATTAATAATGATTTCAGGAAATGATTAAGTCATTAAAAATTAATATAAAATAAATCGTACCTCAGATGAAAATATTTTCAACATGAAAGTTGCTCAGAACGACGAGACGAACCCGGATACGCAGCCCGTTCATCCACCACGCATCCCTAACCTATCGAACTCGCAACTTTCCCCCTCCGGTTCACCGGTCCGAAAACGCGAAACACCGGGGATACTTTCCCGGATGTCATCCCCCTTCACCGGTATCGCCTACTACCGCGTTAGGGCACCTCTAATGCCGTTACTAGTCATGTCATGCATCACTATGCATATGCTTGCATTATATTTATTGTTTCTTCCCCCCTTCTCTCGCTAGACACCGAGACCGACTCCGCTGCTACCCAGTACGACTACGGTGTTGACGACCCCTCTCTCTTGCCAGAGCAACCAGGCAAGCCCCCCCCTTGATCACCAGATATCTCCTACTCTTCTCTATACTGCTTGCATTAGCGTAGTGTAGCATGTTACTGCTTTCCGTTAATCCTATTCTGATGCATAGCTTGTCCTTGCTACTACTGTTGTTACCTTTACCTGCTATCCTAATGCTTAGTATAGGATGCTAGTGTTCCATCAGTGGCCCTACACTCTTGTCCGCCTGCCATGCTATACTACTGGGCCGTGATCACTTCGGGTGGTGATCATGGGCATATACTATATGCTTTACACAGTTACATTACCTGTGGTACTGTTCGGAGTTGGGGGCTGAAGGGGCAGGTGGCTCCATCCCGGTAGAGGTGGGCCTGGGTTCCCGACGGTCCCCGACTGTTACTTTGAGGCGGAGCGACAGGGCAGGTTGAGACCACCTAGGAGAGAGGTGGGCCTGGCCCTGGTCGGCGTTCGCAGATACTTAACATGTTTAACGAGATCTTGGTATTTGATCTGAGTCTGGCTACTGGCCTATACGCACTAACCATCTACGCGGGGACAGTTATGGGCACTCGACGTCGTGGTATCAGACGAAGCCTTCGTGACGTCAGCAACGGAGCGGCGCGCGCTGGATTGGACTGGAACGCCTACTAGGCTAGGTCTGCTTCCGGCCGCCCACGCAACATGCAGGTGTGCTAAGGGCGATGGGCCCAGACCCCTGGGCGCTTAGGTTTAGACCGGCGTGCTGACCTCTCTGTTGGTCTAGGTGGGGCTGCGACATGTTGATCTTCCGAGGCCGGGCATGACCCAGAAAAGTGTGTCCGGCCAAATGGGATCAAGCGTGTTGGGTTATGTGGTGCACCCCTGCAGGGAAGTTAATCTATTCGAATAGCCGTGATCTTCGGTAACAGGACGACTTGGAGTTGTACCTTGACCTTATGACAACTAGAACCGGATACTTAATAAAACACACCCTTCCAAGTGCCAAATACAATCGGTGATCGCTCTCTCACAGGGCGACGAGGGGAGGATCATCGGTTAGGGTTATGCTATGCGATGCTACTTGGAGGACTTCAATCTACTCTCTTCTACATGCTGCAAGATGAAGGTGGCCAGAAGCGTAGTCTTCGACAGGATTAGCTATCCCCCTCTTATTCTGGCTTTCTGCAGTTCAGTCCACCGATATGGCCCTTTACACATTTACCCATGCATATGTAGAGTAGCTCCTTGCTTGCGAGTACTTTGGATGAGTACTCACGGTTGCTTTCTCCCTCTTTTCCCCCTATCCCTTCTACCTAGTTGTCGCAACCAGATGTTGGAGCCCAAGATCCAGACGCCACCATCGATGACGACTCCTACTACACTGGAGGTGCCTACTACTACGTGCTGCCCGCTGACGACGACCAGGAGTAGTTAGGAGGATCCCAGGCAGGAGGCCTGCGCCTCTTTCGATCTGTATCCCAGTTTGTGCTGGCCTTCTTAAGGCAAACTTGTTTAACTTATGTCTGTACTCAGATATTGTTGCTTTCGCTGACTCGTCTATGATCGAGCTCTTGTATTCGAGCCCTCGAGGCCCCTGGCTTGTAATATGATGCTTGTATGACTTATTTTTATTTGTAGAGTTGTGTTGTGATATCTTCCCGTGGGTCCCTGATCTTGATCGTACATGTTTGCGTGTATGATTAGTGTACGGTTGAATCGGGGGCGTCACACCTGCAGCGCAGAAGCCAAAGAAACTGAAACAGCCAAAAGCTTCAAAGCCTGCCTCTGCACCAAAAATCTCACGGGCGAAGCCACTGGCCACTGCACCTCCTGAAAACAGTGTGCAGTCTGAAGACTCGTCACGCGTCTCCAAGCCCCAGAAGGTCAAGATGCCTCTGCCACACACCGGCCAAGAACTGACAGCTGCTGCTATTCTGCGCAACGATGCCATTGATCTGTCCAGTGATGAAGATCTTGCAGATGGCGCTCTTGAGCAACTGATCAAGAGCAAAGAAGAAGCAAAAATCTTCAACAATTTGCCTCTCTTTGACGTGGCAATCATCCACGACTTCATTGATGAGTGGTTTGAAACGCCCAACCTCAGCTTCGAAGACCTGCAACTTCCCATTGGTCTCGGTGTTTCCTTCCATGGCGCCATTGCTTCAGAGCTAGCACTAGCTCAGCGCATCGTCGAACTGAAGCAGAAGATTGACTTTGAGAAAGCTCAGATCAAGAAGCATATGGCCAAGCTCAGCGTACAAGAGGTCAAGAACTTCAAGCTCATGCTGCACGAGCTTAAAGAAGCCTTTCTCAAGAAGCAAGAAGAAGCTCAAGGTTCTCGTGAGCGCATGAAGAGCCTGGCTGACAAGTGTGTGCAAGCCTACAATGAGGCTGAGAAGCGCAAGGCCCTTGGGCATCCTGGCATCGACCCCAGGATGGCTGCAAAGAAGAAGAAGAAGCCCACTATGGCCGAACCCGACGCACCAAGGCAGGAAGCAGATCCCATTGTCTTCCCAACTAGCATGACTGGCTCGAAGCCAAAGGCCCGGTCAACCACTTCAGAGCTGAAGAAGACGAGGACTGCTGAGGCTGAAGCCAGGAAGAGGAAACATCCTGAAGCCTCTGCTACTGCCCCCTCCCAAAAGAAGCGGAAGACCAAGAAGGAACGGGCTGCTCCCACAGAGCCCTTGATTGTTGAACCCATCTCCATGGTTCGCCCTAACGATGAACCTCAAGAGCGTCAACTGACTGTCCATGAGCCTGCTTTCACAGAGGCTCATGAAGCTAAAGACTTTCCAGCAGCTGATCCCATCGCTGCTGAAGACATTGGTCACAATGACCATGTTGAAGATGATGCGGTTCTTCCTCAGCTCGAGCACCAACAGGTATCATCGCCTGTGCTAATGCACCGCGAGCTCATCAGCATTGGTCGTCCTCTGACGCCAATTGCTCAGGATGCATCATGGGCTGATCACCCACAAGCACAAGAGGAAGATGACTTTGAGGCCCAGCCAACTCCAACTCCACAGGCATCGCCAGCGTTACGCAGGCTTCACAAAGGACCAAGGCCTCCAGTCTCTGAGTCTGAAGCTAAAGTTGCTGAAGACATTCCGGCTGCATCAGCCGATGAAGAAGAAACCCCAAAAGCTGCTACTCCCCCGTCCCACCAAGAAGCTGTTTGTAACACCCCGGATGTAACTTTCCCAATTTGTACTCCAACTCTTGCCGTTTCCGGCGTTAAGTTAATTTATTTTCTCGGGTTCGGGTCTTTGTCTCCGTGTGTTGTGATTGTTGTCGCATGTTGGGTTCTCTTTTATTTTGGCGCCGTAGTCGGGCCATGAGTGTTTGGATGATGTAATGTTATTTATGTACCTTGATTGACGTGGCGAGTGTAAGCCAACTATGTTATCTCCCCTTTATTATTCATATTACATGGGATGTTGTGAAGATTGCCTAACTTACGACATATGCCTTCTATGCGATTATGTCTCTAAGTCGTGCCTCGACACGTGGGAGCTATAGTCGCATCGAGGGTGTAACAAGTTGGTATCAGAGCCTTCCCCGACCTTAGGAGCCCCATTGCTTGATCGTTATTAGCGGCCGAGTTGTGTCTAGAAAAATGTTTTGAGTCTTTTAGGAATTATATATCGGAGAGATTAGGAATTCTTTTTACTTCCCAGTCTCCTCATCGCTCTGGTAAGGCATCCTGACATAGAGTTTTGACTCTTCTCTTCTCAAATTTCACTAAAAAATTTTAGGATCACGCGGGTATCTTGGAATCGTTCCGATGGTTTTATGATGAGAACATTGCCTTGGTGCCTCCTGTCAGGGGTTTAGTGGAAGTGTCCCGGGGAGTTGAGCTCTGAGGTGTTGTCATCATAATTTTATCGTTGCTGTTCTGGAATACTTGAGTTTAGTACGCCGACATCGAAAATCTCTTTTATGCAGTTTGTTGGTGAGATAACCTCAACGCCACCCAGTACTGGGGCGGGAGTTCGGGAGTATCGCCATAACTTGTATAACGGATGCTTTTTGAAGGTGAGGTAGATGGTTTCCGAAGGTTTCTTGGTTATGTGTTGAAGGATGGATACAGCTGGATGTAGGATTTGCTAGTTTGGGTGAGATATTATGCTTCCCCTGTATCCCCAACACCTGATTGCATAACCGGAAAGGTTCGGGAGTTTCATAGGTGGGAATTCTAGTAGCTCTAGTTCTTCTTCCACGGATATTGGTTTGAGATTGGGATTTCTTACCGATTATTCGTTCTTGATCTGTACCTTGTTGATTTATTTCTCTACCTTAATTCTATGTGGCTTCTCAATTTATGGATATGTGACCATTTCAAGAGGAATGCATTCGTTCATTTTGTTCGGATGTAAAGACTATATGTTGCAATTTTCATTCCGTTGGATTCAGCTTCAATATTTGTCTGTCAATGTGCTAATGGACGTCAACCTCTTCAGGATGGCTCCTCCAACGCGCACGACTCCGAATCCTGATCCGCCACCACCTCCACCTCCTCCGGAGGCATGGCAAGCTGTGATGGCCGCAACCAATGCAAACACACAGTTGATCATGCAAATTCTTCAAGAGCGCAATCAAGGCAACCAAGGGAATCAAGGCAGCAATCAGAATCACTTTGCTACACTCAACCAGTTCCTTGCTAACGGGCCAAAGACTTTCAGCAATTGTGTTGAGGCAACCGATGCTGACGATTGGCTAGTGGATCTGTGCAAGCATTTCGAGTGCAGTAACGTCAGGCCTGAGGACTTTGTTAAGTTCGCTTCCTTCCAACTCAAAGATCAAGCTGCAGAATGGTTCCAGCAGTACAAGGACTCCAGAGGTGGACGTGTTATCACTTGGGATGATTTCCGTCGAGATTTCCGAGCTCATCATATTCCCCAAAGCGTGGTTGAAAGCAAGCGTGAGGAATTCCGCAACCTGAAGCAAGGCTCTTTGTCTGTCTATGACTACAACAAGTTGTTCCAGAAGCTCACCCGCTTTGCCAAGCAGGACGTCCCTGATGAGAAGAGCATGATATATCAGTTCAGGGGTGGTCTCAGAGAAGATATTCAGCTCGCTCTTGTTCTCTTTGAGCCCTTAAGATACGATGAGTTCTACAACATGGCACTGAAGCAACATGGATTGTCTTCCTTATGCTGAATTCTCCTACAACAACAGTTTTCAAGAAAGTTCGGGCAAGGCCCCATTTGAAATTCTGTATGGCAGGAAGTGCCGTACCCCTCTCAACTGGTCTGAAACCGGTGAACGTCAGCTTTTGGGTAATGACTTAATCACAGAGGCAGAAGAAATGTGCAAAGTCATTCGTCATAACCTCAAAGCAGCCCAATCCCGTCAGAAGAGCTATTATGATAGTAAGCACCGTGATTTGTCTTTCGAGATCGGAGATCATGTTTACCTCCGTGTCTCTCCTATGAAAGGTACTCATCGCTTCGGTATCAAAGGGAATCTTGCCCCCAGATACGTGGGACCTTTCAAGATTGTCAGCAAGAGAGGCGACCTCGCCTATCAACTCGAGCTTCCTTCAAACTTTGCAAATGTTCATGATGTGTTCCATGTCTCTCAGCTTCGAAAGTGCTTCAAGACTCCTGACCGCACCGTCAACTTCGAGGACATTGAGCTCCAAGAAGATCTCTCTTACCGTGAGCACCCAGTTGCTATTCTTGAAGAGACTGAACGCAAGACTCACAATAAGTCAATCAAATTTCTCAAAGTCAAGTGGTCACACCATTCCGACCGTGAAGCTACCTGGGAATGCGAGGATCACCTCCGTTTTGAGTACCCGGCGTTCTTTCAGTCCTAGATCTCGGGACGAGATCCTTTCGTAGTGGTGGAGTGTTGTAACACCCCGGATGTAACTTTCCCAATTTGTACTCCAACTCTTGCCATTTCCGGCGTTAAGTTAATTTATTTTCTCGGGTTCGGGTCTTTGTCTCCGTGTGTTGTGATCGTTGTCGCATGTTGGGTTCTCTTTTATTTTGGCGCCGTAGTCGGGCCATGAGTGTTTGGATGATGTAATGTTATTTATGTACCTTGATTGACGTGGCGAGTGTAAGCCAACTATGTTATCTCCCCTTTATTATTCATATTACATGGGATGTTGTGAAGATTGCCTAACTTGCGACATATGCCTTCTATGCGATTATGTCTCTAAGTCGTGCCTCGACACGTGGGAGCTATAGTCGCATCGATGGTGTTACACTATTCTCGAGGAGAACGTGACTGTGACCGACCCTCCAGCTCGTCAAGTGGAGGTTGAGAATCTTGAGGCTGCCACCACCAACACCAATGAAGCCACCGATGCTGTCATGGCTGAAGCTAATGTGGAGCCTTCACCAACCCAAGCACCAGAAGTCAGCGAAGCCATTGATGCTACTACTTTTGCTCCTGCGCCTACTGCTGGTCCTCAGTTTGACTATCATGTTGAGCACAGGCCTCAGGTACAGAAGCCAATCCCAAGATTGCCCAGGTTTCCAGGTCCTGCATCAGCACCTGGATCCTTCAATGTCAATGCCTTCAAAGCAGACAACACCTTCTTCAATAGCTCCAGGAACCCCTATTCAAGGGAAATATCTTCTGATCGGTTCTGGAGCTATCTGCAGCGAAGCTATTACTCCTGCATTCTATATAATCAAGGTCGCATCTTCCCACATAAGCGTCTTGACATTGAAGCAATAGCTAGTCTGCCCTGTCTGGAAGAAGCTCTGGGTTGCTTCAAAGAGGTTGGATTGCTGCCGTTTGTCATCGACCAAGAGCACTGGAAAGAAGAGTTGCTGCTCCAATTCTATGCCACACTTCACATTCATGGATACAACAGAGATCCGAAGACTTGAGTCCTGGAGTGGATGACAGGAAATGTTCATCACGAAGCCAAAGCCTTTGATATCATTGAGCTCACTGGTCTGCCCACTCCTGGCGATCTCTACGAACCTGGCTGTCAGCTTCACAGTGAAGCTATGGAGAGCATCTTTCAGAAGCCTGAACCAAACATGAGTCAGATGCTCAGCATGATGAAGCCATTGCCACAAGATGCTGCCTATCCTAAGGAGTTCCTCGTTGAAGACCTTGAGTATCCCCCAAGGACTATTTATCACATCATAAGGCGAACTCTCTGGCCTATCAAAGGACATTCTCCACATGCCAAGCTGGAAGGTGCAATGAAGACTTTGGTCTTCTATATTCTTCATGGCAAATGCTTCAATGCACAGGACTTCTTCATCCGCCAACTTGCTGCATCAGGCTCTGATCTTTTTGGCTTGAAGTTCTACGCTCCATGGATAATGTGGCTGATTAAACTCCACTCCGCTATCTCATATCAGCCATTTTCTCGCAATCATCGGATCTTTCTGCCTGATGTGGATATGTCTATTGAAGCCATTTATCCTGAGCCTGCCAAGGAACCTCTAAGTCTTCAGAATGCAGAGCATCAAAAATTTTATCAGAACATTGAAGGAGTTGAAGCAGTCACTCGTGTGTATCCTTTGGCCGGAACTACACGTGCACCACATCCTGCTCTTACTGAAGCCACCGAGAGCACAATTGCCCAACGACCCAAGAAGCACACTCGTGTTCTCAACGACCGAGAGCTTCTGGTGGCTCTTCATCAGAAACAGGATAGGCATCATGACTGGCTGAAGCGCCAAATGCAAAGTCTCTTGGTGGATGTTAACCGCATTCGCAATCTTGCCACCAAGAATGCCTTTGTTGCACATGAAACCTCTCGACGCACATGGAAAGTGCTGACGCTTATGTGCTCTAAAGATGATCTTCAAGAGGATGGCTTCTCTGAACGCTTCAAGTTTGAATCCACACCTCCTCGAAGGGCAGTGCTGCGACGAACTCCATCTCTTGAAGACTCTGAGTTCTCTTCCTCTGCTGCAACTGTGAATGCCAGAGTGATCGAGGATGAAGACGATGCTACTTCACCACCACCTCCTTCAGCACGCTTCGACACTGCTCCAAGTTCTTCTGCACCGCCGAACACCACCGACGACCCTGCTGCTTCACCTACTCTTCATGGGAACGAGTAGATGCTCTATGTCTTCAAACCTTTTTTGTCCTTACTGACAAAAGGGGGAGAAGCATAAGAGTTTGATAGTCTTCAAGCGGGTCCATATGGGCGGTTGCTTTATATTTTGCTTCGTGTTTACAACTCTCGTTTTGATACATTTGGTTCTTTGAGTTGTAACACTTAAACTCGATGGTCGTCTGCTACTTATTTGCCACTTTGTGATGCGATGATAAATTTCGCATGTGCGACGATAAATTCCGCACTTAGATCATTTTGGCAGACGTCCATTTTCCATTATGCATGTCATTATCTTCACATACCTTCACATGCATAGTGGATTGTCATCATAAGTTGAAGATGATCTCCACAAGCACAACCTGCCATGTGCATTTGCATTCCAAAAGCAAATTATTTATATGCACATCTTCAGGGGGAGCTCTCACAGCTTATGAAGACAATTCCCTATCCTCTTACAATTTCACATATTATATTCCCCGTTGAAAACTTCAACTAGTTTGTCATCAATCACCAAAAAGGGGGAGATTGTAAGTGCATCTAGTGCCACCCCTAGTTGGTTTTGGAGTATTGACGACAAACCTAGTTGAGGGACTAATGTGTTTGTGAGAATTGCAAGATAACACAGGTAGAAGTCCCTCATTGATTTGGTTTTCCCACCAGAGATGACCCCTAAAAATGTATGAAGACATTGATGTCAAAGGTGGTTTATGAAGATATTCTCATTGAAGACTATGACAAGAGAAGACATCGCATGAAGCCTATGGAGCTCGAAGACTTAGATCTTTCGTAGTTCTGTTTCTTCTTTGTTGAGTCATAGGAACCACCGTACTGTTAAGTGGGGTCCAAGAGAACCAGTCAGAATGACTGAAGTGATGCTTAACCAAAACCTATGTCTTCGAGTGAAGACTATGAGAGCGAATCTTGTCCAGAGTCGGACAAGTCAACTTTGCTTGTAGCTCAAGTAAAGTTGCCGTGTGAGTTTGAAATCTGACCGTTGGAACACGTGTCGGTTCCTTAGTGACCCAGGGTCATTTCAGACAAATTAGGTCGGGTTGCCCAGTGGCTATAAATAGCCCACCCCCTACAACCATAAACGGTTGGCTGCTCAGAGTTAGAGTATGGCTTTTGTCGTTTGAGAGCAACCCACCTCGAAGCCTTTGAGAGAGAATTCCTTGCGAGGATAAAGCCCT
>NW_024111702.1:0-12885 GCF_003073215.2 Triticum urartu | reverse complement strand
GTTCTTGCCTGTGTTACAAGGTATGAAATTGAGCTCAGCTCAATGTCCGACCACGGCAGAAGATATAGAAGAGATGAGTGTCATCCCCTATGCCTCAGCCATAGGTTCTATTATGTATGCCATGCTGTGTACCAGACCTGATGTAAACCTTGCCGTAAGTTTGGTAGGAAGGTACCAAAGTAATCCCGGCAAGGAACACTGGACAGCGGTCAAGAATATCCTGAAGTACCTGAAAAGGACTAAGGAAATGTTTCTCGTTTATGGAGGTGACGAAGAGCTCGTCGTAAAGGGTTACGTCGACGCTAGCTTCGACACAGATCTAGATGACTCTAAGTCACAGACCGGATACGTGTATATTTTGAATGGTGGGGCAGTAAGCTGGTGCAGTTGCAAGCAGAGCGTCGTGGCGGGATCTACATGTGAAGCGGAGTACATGACAGCCTCGGAGGCAGCACATGAAGCAATATGGGTGAAGGAGTTCATCACCGACCTAGGAGTCATACCCAATGCGTCGGGGCCAATCAAACTCTTTTGTGACAACACTGGAGCTATTGCACTTGCCAAGGAGCCCAGGTTTCACAAGAAGACAAGGCACATCAAGCGTCGCTTCAACTCCATTCGTGAAAATGTTCAAGATGGAGACATAGAGATTTGTAAAGTACATACGGACCTGAATGTAGCAGATCCGTTGACTAAACCTCTCCCTAGGGCAAAACATGATCAACACCAGAATTCCATGGGTGTTTGATTCATCACAATGTAACTAGATTATTGACTCTAGTGCAAGTGGGAGACTGTTGGAAATATGCCCTAGAGGCAATAATAAAAGCATTATTATTATATTTCTTTGTTCATGATAATTGTCTTTATTCATGCTATAATTGTATTATCCGGAAATCGTAATACATGTGTGAATAATAGACACCAACATGTCCCTAGTAAGCCTCTAGTTGACTAGCTCGTTGGTCAACAGATAGTCATGGTTTCCTGACTATGGACATTGGATGTCATTGATAACGGGATCACATCATTAGGAGAATGATGTGATGGACAAGACCCAATCCTAAACATAGCATAAGATCGTATAGTTCTTTTGCTAGAGTTTTCCAATGTCAAAGTATCTTTTCCTTAGACCATGAGATCGTGTAACTCCCGGATACCGTAGGAGTGCTTTGGGTGTGCCAAACGTCACAACGTAACTGGGTGACTATAAAGGTATACTAGGGTATCTCCGAAAGTGTCTGTTGGGTTGACACGGATCAAGACTGGGATTTGTCACTCTGTATGACGGAGAGGTATCACTGGGCCCACTCGGTAATGCATCATCATAATGAGCTCAAAGTGACCAAGTGTCTGGTCACGGGATCATGCATTACGGTACGAGTAAAGTGACTTGCCGGTAACGAGATTGAACGAGGTATTGGGATACCGACGATCGAATCTCGGGCAAGTAACATATCGATTGACAAAGGGAATTGCATACGGGGTTGATTGAATCCTCGACATCATGGTTCATCCGATGAGATCATCGTGGAGCATGTGGGAGCCAACATGGGTATCCAGATCCCGCTATTGGTTATTGACCGGAGAGTCGTCTCGGTCATGTCTACATGTCTCCCGAACCTGTAGGGTCTACACACTTAAGGTTCGGTGACGCTAGGGTTGTAGGGATATGTATATGTAGTAACCCGAATGTTGTTCGGAGTCCCGGATGAGATCCCGGACGTCACGAGGAGTTCTGGAATGGTCCGGAGGTAAATATTTATATATGGGAAGTCCTGTTTCGGCCATCGGGACAAGTTTCGGGGTCATCGGTATTGTACCGGGACCACCGAAAGGGTCTCGGGGGTCCACCGGGTGGGGCCACCTGTCCTGGGGGGCCACATGGGCTGTAGGGGGTGCGCCTTGGCCTACATGGGCCAAGGGCACCAGCCCCAAGAGGCCCATGCGCCTAGGGTTTCAAAGGGGAAGAGTCCTAGGAGGGGAAGGCACCTCCTAGGTGCCTTGGGGGGGGAGGGAAACCTCCCTTGGCCGTCGCCCCCCTAGGAGATTGGATCTCCTAGGGCCGGCGCCCCCCCTTGGCCCTCCTATATATAGTGGGGGAAGGAGGGCTTTTCATCCACGCCTTTGGTTGCCTCCTTCTTCCTCTCCAACACCTCCTCCTCCTCCATAGCGCTTGGCGAAGCCCTGACGGAGTACTGCAGCTCCATCACCACCACGCCGTCGTGCTGCTGCTGGAGCCATCTTCCTCAACCTCTCCTTCCCTCTTGCTGGATCAAGAAGAAGGAGACGTTACGCTGACCGTACGTGTGTTGAACACGGAGGTGCCGTCCGTTCGGCGCTAGGATCTCCGGTGATTTGGATCACGTCGAGTACGCCTTCCTCATCCCCGTTCTTTGAACGCTTCCGCGCGCGATCTACAAAGGTATGTAGATGCAATCCGATCGCTCGTTGCTAGATGAACTCCTAGATGGATCTTGGTGAAACCATAGGAAAATTTTTGTTTTCTGCAACGTTCCCCAACAGTGTCGCGGTGAAGAAGCGGTGCAAACAGAGCAAGATGATTTTTCTCAACCATTTCTTCTACTGTGATACACAATAGAGGAGCCCTACATTCATTCTATCTGATAGAAAAGATTGTTTAGTGGTCTAACAAATATGTCTATATGGAAAATTAACGTGGCACTGTTGCTGTAATTATTGAGATTTAGCCTATTTAATATTTCCCGTAATTCCTAGAAAAATCCAGAGGCCCATATGTCCTATTCATACATGACAAGGGTGTGTGGAAAGTTTAGTTCTATCCTGATTGTGGAGGATGTGTTGGACCGACATATAAGGTTGGTCAACTCACATACTAGTAAGAGCTTGAGAAGATGACACAAACATGCTCCTCCTCCGCCAACCGCCATGCATCGCACGCGTGTCGTGTATCGTGATCGAGCGGAGCTAGGGCCTATGCCACGTGTACGCATTAGTTTCTTTTTGTCATGTAGGAAAATGGAAGTCGAAACATATTTTGCACTAACAATTATTGGGTTGCTTGTCTCCTCGTTAGTCCCTTCAGTTTCATTTCCTGTCTATTAGAGGCTGCTTCTCTTTCGTAGACGTTTTCACCTCAGCTCCTATGCATTTTGCCTCGTTCCAGAGCTTTGTTTCGTTTACAACTTTCCCATCTAACTTCTTGGTGTGCACCGCGAAGTGAGACAATTGGCCTCCAAAATCTCGCCTCCCATGGTCCTGTGCGGGAGATGGGCTATCACGTTTTTAGGGAGCGCTCTTGCGTGATTGTTGGATTCTTCTCCATCGTGCCTACACATGACTTCTCCCCCACCGACGACTACTTCCCAGCCGCCGCCGATCCATTCAGCGACATGGCGACTAATGTGCCTAACTCTTCTTCCACCGCACCGTATGTGTTCCCTCCCCTTGTTAGGGATCATGTTTGAAATATTAACAGTAGCAGTCGATATGAATATGATGTTTTTCCTTTATGTTCTCGATTGCATGACCAGTTTCATCACTTTGTTATTTGATTATATTATCATCTCTATTATGAATATCAAGTTTTATCTACCGATTTTTTGGATTAAGCTTAATGGAAAATTGCTCAAATATTCATCAAACCAAAAACCTGATGCATGTAGGCAATTTTCTCCAATTTATTTTCCCGCGACTCTCAAGGCTCCTGTGATTGAGGGTGTGAATTACAAGAGGTGCCATGCAAGGGTAGTTCTTTGGCTTAGCACCATAAATTGTTTTGATGCCTCCAAGGGCAAGCCAGTGGGGCCTGTTACTCTTGAACATGAGCAAGCTTTACATACATTCTCTTCCGATTTGTTGTTTTGAGTGTTCTTGGTGTCAAGATTGTTGATCCCTTCATGACCATTGTGGTCAGCAAAGACATGTGGAATGCGCTCAAGGCCAAAATTGGGGTCTCTCAGACGCAGGTAGCGAATTATATGTCATGGAATGAATCGTGACTAAAAGATGACCGCTCTGTGGTTGAGCAGGCTCATGAGATACAATCACTCGCTAAGTCACTTGAGCACTTTAACTGTGAGTTGCCAGACGAGTTTATTGATAAACGCACCATTGCCAAGCTTCCTCCTATGTGGTGATTTTTTGTCACTTCTCTAAAATCAAGAGACATGATTTTCTGTTGTTAATATCATTGGCACTCTTGATTTGGAAGAGAAGGAGAGGGAGACAGACATGCTCGCTTCCATGAGGCGAGCTCTAGTGCCAACTTGGTACACAAGAAGAATTTTCAATCCCACAAATTCAAGAACAAGAACAACTATTAGGGCAAAGGAAAATTTGAAGGCAAGAGCAATGCCTCAAGTCTGCCAACTTCAAGAAGAACAAGGAGATCTTTTATGCGGAAAACAAGGAGACCTTTAAGAAGAAATGAAATGACATGTCTATGTTAAGGAAGGACAATGGTCTCCCGATTGCGAGAACCGCTATGACATGTGTTAGCCTCAAAACAACGGCAAGACTGCTAATGCTTTTATTGGTGATATTCAGATGAAAGATGTCAGATATGCTAAACTTCCTACCGTTCTTTCCGTATGTCATTCTCCTGGTTGGTGAATTGACACAGGTGATACTATACATGTGTGTGTTGATTTCTCAATGTTTACTTCTCATCAGGTCGCAAGGACTACATTCGTTCTGATGGGAAACATGTCATGCATTTATTCATGGTGTTGGTATGGTCGATCCGAGGTTTACTTTAGGAAATACTATGTGGATGAAGAGCATGCAACATGTCCCTATGATAAATAAATGTTATGTCAGCGACTCTCTCTTATGCATAGATGGCCACAATTTCGTTTTCGAGTCCAATATGGTTGTAATGCCTAAGTATTGACAATTTGTTGTTGGGGAACGTAGCATGCAATTTCAAAAAATTTCCTACGATCACGCAAGATCTATATAGGATATGCATAGCAACGAGACGGGGAGAGTGTGTCCACGTACCCTCGTAGACCGAAAGCGGAAGCGTTAGGTTAACACGGTTGATGTAGTCGAACGTCTTCATGATCCAACCGATCCAAGTACCGAACGTATGGCACCTCCGTGTTCAGCACACGTTTAGCTCGATGACGTCCCTCGAACTCTTGATCCAGTAGAGGGTCGAGGGAGAGTTTCGTCAGCACGAAGGCGTGGCGGCGGTGATGTTGATGTGCTCCGCGCAGGGCTTCGCCTAAGCACTACGACGCTATGACCGGAGGAGTAAACTGTGGAGGGGGCACCGCACATGGCTAAGAAACAAATGTTGTGTCTTTGGGATGCCCCCTGGCCACGTATATAAAGGAGGGGGGAGAGAGGCCGGCGGCCAGGAGGGGCGCGCCATGGGGGGAGTCCTACTTGGACTCCTAGTCCAAGTAGGATTCGCCCCCCCCCCATTTTCCTTTCTTCCACCGGAGGGAATAGGAAGGAGAGGGAGAGGGAAAGGGAAGGGGGGCGCCGCCCCCTCCTCCTTGTCCTATTCGGACTCCCAAGGATGGGGGGGGCGGCCACCCCCCGCGGGCTTCCCTCTCTCTCCCTTAGGCCCATGTTGGCCCAATACTTCCCCGGGGGGTTCCGGTAACCCCTCGGTACTCCGAAAAAAATACCCGAATCACTCGGAACCATTCCGATGTCCGAATACTACCTTACAATATATGGATCTTTACCTCCCGACCATTTTGAGACTCCTCGTCATGTCCGTGATCTCATCCGCGACTCCGAACAAACTTCGGTCATGAAAACACACAACTCATAATACAAATCGTCATCGAACGTAAGCGTGCGGACCCTACGGGTTCGAGAACTATGTAGACATGACCGAGACACATCTCCGGTCAATAACCAATAGTGGAACCTGGATGCTCATATTGGCTCCTACATATTCTACAAAGAACTTTATCAGTCAAACCGCATAACAACATACGTCATTCTCTTTGTCATCGGTATGTTACTTGCCCCAGATTCGATCGTCGGTATCATCATACCTAGTTCAATCTCGTTACCGGCATGTCTCTTTACTCATTCCGTAATGCATCATCCCACAACTAAGTCATTAGTCACATTGCTTGCAAGGCTTATAGTGATGTGCATTACCGAGAGGGCCCAGAGATACATCTCCGATACACGGAGTGACAAATCCTAATCTTGATCTATGCCAACTCAACAAACACCTTCGGAGACACCTGTAGAGCATCTTTATAATCACCCAGTTACGTTGTGATGTTTGATAGCACACAAAGTGTTCCTCCGGTATTCGGGAGTTGCATAATCTCATAGTCAGAGGAATATGTATAAGTCATGAAGAAAGCAATAGCAATAAAACTAAACGATCATAATGCCAAGCTAATGGATGGGTATTGTCCATCACATCATTCTCTAATGATGTGATCCCATTCATCAAATGACAACACACGTCTATGGTTAGGAAACTTGACCATCTTTGATTAACGAGCTAGTCAAGTAGAGACATACTAGGGACACTCAGTTTTGTCTATGTATTCACACATGTAATAAGTTTCCGGTTAATACATTTCTAGCATGAATAATAAACATTTATCATGATATAAGGAAATATGAATAAGAACTTTATTATTGCCTCAAGGGCATATTTCCTTCAGTCTCCCGCTTGACTAGAGTCAATAATCTAGATTACATAGTAATGATTCTAACACCCATGGAGTCTTGGTGCTGATCATGTTTTGCTCGTGGAAGAGGCTTAGTCAACGGGTCTGCAACATTCAGATCCGTATGTATCTTGCAAATATGTATGTCTCCCTCCTTGACTTGATCGCGGATGGAATTGAAGTGTCTCTTGATGTGTTTGGTTCTCTTGTGAAATCTGGATTCCTTCGCCAAGGCAATTGCTCCAGTATTGTCACAAAAGATTTTCATTAGACCCAATGCACTAGGTATTACACCTAGATCAGCTATGAACTCATTCATCCAAACTCCTTCATTTGCTGCTTCCGAAGCAGCTATGTACTCAGCTTCACACGTAGATCCCGCCACAGCGCTCTGTTTGGAACGGCACCAACTTACAGCTCCACCATTCAATATAAATACGTATCTGGTTTGTAACCTGGAGCCATCCAGATCAGTGTCAAAGCTTGCATCGACGTAACCATTTACGACAAGCTCTTTGTCACCTCCATAAATGATAAACATATCCTTAGTCCTTTTCAGGTATTTTAGGATGTTCTTGACTGCTGTCCAGTGATCCACTCCTGGATTACTTTGGTACCTCCCCGCTAAACTTATAGCAAGGCACACATCAGGTTTGGTACACAACATTGCATACATGATAGAACCTATGGCTGAGGTATAGGGAATGACTTTCATTTTCTCTCTATCTTCTGCGATGGTCGGGCATTGAGTTTGACTCAACTTCACACCTTGTAACACAGGCAAGAAACCTTTCTTTGACTAATCCATTTTGAACTTATTCAAAACTTTATCAAGGTATGTGCTTTGTGAAAGTCCAATTAAGCATCTTGATCTATCTCTATAGATCTTGATGCCCAATATATAAGCAGCTTCACCGAGGTCTTTCATCGAAAAATTCTTATTCAAGTATCCTTTTATGCTATCCAAAAATTCTGTATTATTTCCAATCAACAATATGTCATCCACATATAATATTAGAAATGCTACAAAGCTCCCACTCACTTTCTTGTAAATACAGGCGCTTCTCCAAAAGTCTGTATAAAACCAAATGCTTTGATCACACTATCAAAGCGTTTATTCCAACTCCGAGAGGCTTGCACCAGTCCATAAATGGATCGCTGGAGCTTGCACACTTTGTTAGCTCCCTTTGGATCGACAAAACCTTCTGGTTGCATCATATAAAACTCTTCTTCCAGAAATCCATTCAGGAATGCAGTTTTGACATCCATCTGCCAAATTTCATAATCATAAAATGCGGCAATTGCTAACATGATTCGGACAGACTTAAGCATCGCTACGGGTGAGAAGGTTCTCATCGTAGTCAATCCCTTGAACTTGTCGAAAACCTTTTGCGACAAGTCGAGCTTTGTAGACAGTAACATTACCGTCAGCGTCAGTCTTCTTCTTGAAGATCCATTTATTCTCAATTGCTTGCCGATCATCGGGCAAGTCAACCAAAGTCCATACTTTGTTCTCATACATGGATCCCATCTCAGATTTCATGGCTTCAAGCCATTTTGCGGAATCTGGGCTCACCATCGCTTCTTCCATAGTTCGTAGGTTCATCATGATCTAGTAGCATGACTTCCAGAACAGGATTACCGTACCACTCTGGTGCGGATCTTACTCTGGTTGATCTACGAGGTTCAGTAGTATCTTGTTCTGAAGTTTCATGATCATTATCATTAGCTTCCTCACTAATTGGTGTAGGTGTCACAGAACTTTCTGTGATGTACTACTTTCCAATAAGGGAGCAGGTACAGTTACCTGTCAAGTTCTACTTTCCTCCACTCACTTCTTTCGAGAGAAACTCCTTCTAGAAAGTTTCCGAATTTAGCAACAAAAGTCTTGCCTTCGGATCTGTGATAGAAGGTGTATCCAATAGTTTCCTTTGGATATCCTATGAAGACACATTTCTCCTCTCTGATTTGGGTTCAAGCTTATCAGGTTGAAGCTTTTTCACATAAGCATCGCAGCCCCAAACTTTCAGAAACGACAACTTTGGTTTCTTGCCAAACCACAGTTCATAAGGCGTCGTCTCAACCGATTTTGATGGTGCCCTATTTAACGTGAATGCGGCCGTCTCTAGAGTGTATCCCCAAAACGATAGCGGTAAATCAGTAAGAGACATCATAGATCGTACCATATCTAGTAAAGTACGATTACGACGTTCAGACACACCATTACGCTGTGGTGTTCCGGGTGGCGTGAGTTGTGAAACTATTCCACATTGTTTCAAATGTACACCAAACTCGTAACTCAAATATTCTCCTCCACGATCAGATCATAGAAACTTTATTTTCTTGTTACAATGATTTTCAACTTCACTCTGAAATTCTTTGAACTTTTCAAACATTTCAGACTTATGTTTCATTAAGTAGATATACCCATATCTGCTTAAGTCATCTATGAAGGTGAGAAAATAACGATATCCGCCACGAGCCTCAACATTCATCGGACCACATACATCTGTATGTATGATTTCCAACAAATATGTTGCTCTCTCCATAGTACCAGAGAACGGTGTCTTGGTCATCTTACCCATAAGGCACGGTTCGCAAGTACCAAGTGATTCATAACCAAGTGGTTACAAAAGCCCATCAGTATGGAGTTTCTTCATGCGCTTTACACTGATATGACCCAAACGGCAGTGCCACAAATAAGTTGCACTATCATTAACAACTCTGCATCTTTTGGCTTCAACATTATGAATATGTGTGTTACTACTATCGAGATTCAACAAGAATAGACCACTCTTCAAGGGTGCATGACCATAAAAGATATTACTCATATAAATAGAACAACCATTATTCTCTGATTTAAATGAATAACCGTCTCGCATCAAACAAGATCCAGATATAATGTTCATGCTTAACGCTGGCACCAAATAACAATTATTTAGGTCTAATATTAATCCCGAAGGTAGATGTAGAGGTAGCGTGCCGACTGCGATCACATCGACTTGGGAACCATTTCCCACGCACATCGTCACCTCGTCCTTAGCCAATCTTCGCTTAATCCGTAGTCCCTGTTTCGAGTTGCAAATATTAGCAACAGAACCAGTATCAAATACCCAGGTGCTACTGCGAGAATTAGTAAGGTACACATCAATAACATGTATATCACATATACCTTTGTTCACCTTGCCATCCTTCTTATCCGCCAAATACTTGGGGCAGTTCCGCTTCCAGTGACCAGTCTGCTTGCAATAGAAGCACTCAGTTTCAGGCTTAGGTCCAGGTTTCGGTTTCATCTCTTGAGCAGCAACTTGCTTGCCGTTCTTTTTGAAGTTCCCCTTCTTCTTCCCTTTGCCCTTTTTCTTGAAACTAGTGGTCTTGTTGACCATCAACACTTGATGCTCCTTCTTGATTTCTACCTCCGCAGCTTTCAGCATTGCGAAGAGCTCGGGAATAGTCTTATTCATCCCTTGCATATTATAGTTCATCACGAAGCTCTTGTAGCTTGGTGGCAGTGATTGGAGAATTCTGTCAATGACGCAATCATCTGGAAGATTAACTCCCAATTGAACCAAGTGATTATTATACCCAGACATTTTGAGTATATGCTCACTGACAAAACTGTTCTCCTCCATCTTGCAGCTATAGAACTAATTGGAGACTTCATATCTCTCAATCCGGGCATTTGCTTGAAATATTAACTTCAACTCTTGGAACATCTCATATGCTCCATGACGTTCAAAACGTCGTTGAAGTCCCGATTCTAAGCCGTAAAGCATGGCACACTGAACTATCGAGTAGTCATCAACTTTGCTCTGCCAGACGTTCATAACATCTGGTGTTGCTCCAGCAGTAGGCCTGGCACCCAGCGGTGCTTCCAGGACGTAATTCTTCTGTGCATCAATGAGGATAATCCTAAAGTTACAGACCCAGTCCGTGTAATTGCTACCATCATCTTTCAACTTTGCTTTCTCAAGGAACGCATTAAAATTCAACGGAACAACAGCACGGGCCATCTATCTACAATCAAACATGAATAAGCAAGATACTATCAGGTACTAAGTTCATGATAAATTTAGGTTCAATTAATCATATTACTTAAAGAACTCCCACTTAGATAGACATCCCTCTAATCCTCTAAGTGATTACATGATCCAAATCAACTAAACCATGTCCGATCATCATGTGAAATGGAGTAGTTTCATTGGTGAACATCGCTATGTTGATCATATCTACTATATGATTCACGCTCGACCTTTCGGTCTCCGTGTTCCGAGGCCATATCTGTATATGCTTGGCTCGTCAAGTATAACCTGAGTATTCCGCATGTGCAACTGTTTTGCACCCGTTGTATTTGAACATAGAGCCTATCACACCCGATCATCACGTGGTGTCTCAGCATGAAGAACTTTCGCAACGGTGCATACTCAGGGAGAACACTTCTTGATAATTAGTGAGAGATCATCTTATAATGCTACCGTCAATCAAAGCAAGATAAGATGCATAAAAGATAAACATCACATGCAATCAATATAAGTGATATGATATGGCCATCATCATCTTGTGCTTGTGATCTCCATCTTCGAAGCACCGTCGTGATCACCATCGTCACCGGCGCGACACCTTGATCTCCATCGTAGCATCGTTGTCGTCTCGCCAATCTTATGCTTCCACGACTACCGCTACTGCTTAGTGATAAAGTAAAGCATTACAGCGCGATTGGATTGCATACAATAAAGCGACAACCATATGGCTCCTGCCAGTTGCCGATAACTCGGTTACAAAACATGATCATCTCATACAATAAAATTTAGCATCATGTCTTGACCATATCACATCACAACATGCCCTGCAAAAACAAGTTAGACGTCCTCTACTTTGTTGTTGCATGTTTTACGTGGCTGCTACGGGCTTAAGCAAGAACCAATCTTACCTACGCATCAAAACCACAACGATAGTTTGTCAAGTCGGTGTTGTTTTAACCTTCACAAGGACCGGGCATAGCCACACTCGGTTCAACTAAAGTTGGAGAAACTGTCACCCGCTAGCCACCTTTGTGCGAAGCACGTCAGGAGAACCGGTCTCGCGTAAGCGTACGCGTAATGTCGGTCCGGGCCGCTTCGTCCAACAATACCGCCGAACCAAAGTATGACATGCTGGTAAGCAGTATGACTTATATCGCCCACAACTCACTTGTGTTCTACTCATGCATATAACATCAACATATAAAACCTAGGCTCGGATGCCACTGTTGGGGAACGTAGTAATTTCAAAAAATTTCCTACGCACACGCAAGATCATGGTGATGCATAGCAATGAGAGGGGAGAGTGTGATCTACGTACCCTTGTAGATCGACAACGGAAGCGTTATCACAACGTGGTTGATGTAGTCGTATGTCTTCACGGCCCGACCGATCAAGCACCAAAACTATGGCACCTCCGAGTTCTAGCACACGTTCAGCTCGATGACGATCCCCGGACTCCGATCCAGCAAAGTGTCGGGGAAGAGTTCCGTCAGCACGACGGCGTGGTGACGATCTTGATGTACTACCGTCGCAGGGCTTCGCCTAAGCATCGCTACAATATTATCGAGGACTATGGTGGAAGGGGGCACCGCACACGGCTAAGAATATGATCACGTGGATCAACTTGTGTCTAGGGGTGCTCCCTGCCTCCGTATATGATGGAAGGGGGGGTGCGGCCGGCCAGGAGAGGGCGCGCCAGGAGGAGTCCTACTCCCTCCGGGAGTAGGATTCCCCCCTTTCCTAGTTGGAATAGGATTCGGGAGGGGGGAAAGAGGAGAGAGAGAAGGAAGGGGGGCGCCGGCCCCCTCTCCTTGTCCTATTCGGACTAGGGGGGGGGGGAGGGGCGCGCGGCCCAGCCCTGGCCACCTCTCCTCTCTTCCAGTAAAGCCCACTAAGGCCCATATACCTCTCGGGGGGTTCCGCTAACCTCCCGGTACTTCGGTAAAATCCCGATTTCACCCGGAACACTTCCGATATCCAAATATAGGCTTCCAATATATCAATCTTTATGTCTCGACCATTTCGAGACTCCTCGTCATGTCCGTGATCACATCCGGGACTCCGAACAAACTTCGGTACATCAAAATGCATAAACTCATAATATAACTGTCATCGAAACCTTAAGCGTGCGGACCCTACGGGTTCGAGAACAATGTAGACATGACCGAGACACGTCTCCGGTCAATAACCAATAGCGGAACCTGGATGCTCATATTGGCTCC
>NW_024111701.1:0-9233 GCF_003073215.2 Triticum urartu | reverse complement strand
TATACCTCGTCAACAAATTGAAGTGATTGATACCCATCTATCTCTGTTACTGCAGCTTTTTGGGTCCAACGTCTGCACCCATAGTTCATACCTATAGTCAACCAAAAGGCTTAGAAAGGGGTTGTAGAGAGCACGAACGCCCAAGAACCAAGCACGAAGGCCCAAGAACAGAACATGAAAACAGATCAAAGCATACGTACGAATAAGGCTACGACGGAACTGAATCGGGGGACACTCCCGTGTGAGTCCACGTCCCAAGCGGCGGCAACTCCCGCGTGCGCACGCATCCCCGGCAGCGCATCGTCAACAGTAAGCATGTTAGGAGCTAGGGTTTTGTCGGTTCTAGGGCGGAGATTGTAGGGGAAAATATGGAGGAAGACGAGGTCGAGGGCGCGTCGGCCGGCGGTTGGGCGCCGTCCTTGCGTGGTGGAGAAGAGGCGGTGGCGGTGCAAGAGGCGGCTAGGGTTAGGTCTCCCGGCTCCGTAAGGGAAGCCGAGCAAATACTGATTGCTTCTTGCTTGATTAGATTGATACATCTCCTCTCCTTATATAGAGAGGTTTACTTGACTCCTAAGCAAACGACCCTAATAACGATAAGATAATTGGGCTAAGCCCCTAATAGCGATAAGATAACTTGGGCCATAGCCCACTGGGCTAAGCCCCTAATATGCCGGTCATAACACTTCTCCCCGCCTACACAAACAGCTCGTCCTCGAGCTGTAAGGCGGGGAAGCGCTTGCTGAACTCCTCGAGGTGATCAACCAGTGTCAAACACCTCCGCGACAGGCGGCAGCTGGGGCGGCCAGGTCACCGAGCCCGGCGGCGACGGCCTCCTCCTCAATGTAGTCTGCAGCCTCCAGGTAGAAGACTCGGGGGTAGACGTGGCGGGCATGTAGGTCTCGTCGCAGTTGAAGCACAACCCTTGGCGGCGACGCTCGAGTAGCTCGGCCGAGGTGAGCCGGCGGAACGGGCGCGCCGCGGTCGCGGCTGTTGGGGAACGTAGTAATTTCAAAAAAATTCCTTAGCACACGCAAGATCATGGTGATGCATAGCAACGAGAGGGGGAGTATGATCTACACACCTAGTAGATCGACAACGGAAGCGTTTGGTTGATGTAGTCGTACGTCTCCACGATCCGACCGATCAAGCACCGAAACTACGGCATCTCCGAGTTCTAGCACACGTTCAGCTCGATGACGATCCCCGGACTCCGATCCAGCAAAGTGTCGGGGAAGAGTTCCGTCAGCACAACGGTGTGGTGACGATCTTGACGTACTACTGCTGCAGGGCTTCGCCTAAGCTCCGCTACAATATTATCGAGGACTATGGTGGCTGGGGCCGCCGCACACGGCTAAGGAATAGATCACGTGGATCAACTTGTGTGTCTCTGGGGTGCCCCTGCCTCTGTATATAAAGGACTAAAGGGGGGAAGGCTGGCCGGCCAAGGAGGGCGCGCCAGGAGAGTCCTACTCCCTCTGGGAGTAGGATTCCCCCCCCCCAATCCTAGTTGGAATAGGATTCGCGGAGGGGGGAAAAGAGAGAGAGGGGCCGGCCCCCTCTCCTTGTCCTATTCGGACCAAGGGAGGGGAGGGGCGCGCGGCCCATGAAGGGCTGCCTCTTCTCTTTTCCACTAAGGCCCATCATGGCCCATTTAGCTCCCGGGGGGTTCCGATAACCTCCCGGTACTCCGGTAAAATCCCGATTTCACCCGGAACACTTCCGGTATCCAAACATAGGCTTCCAATATATCAATCTTTATGTCTCGACCATTTCGAGACTCCTCGTCATGTCCGTGATCACATCCGGGACTCCGAACAAAATTCGGTACATCAAACTGAATAAACTCATAATATAACTGTCATTGTAACCTTAAGCGTGCGGACCCTACGGGTTCGAGAACAATGTAGACATGACCGAGACACGTCTCCGGTCAATAACCAATAGCGGGACCTGGATGCCCATATTGGCTCCTACATATTCTACGAAGATCTTTATCGGTCAGACCGCATAACAACATATGTTGTTCCCTTTGTCATCGGTATGTTACTTGCCCGAGATTCGATCGTTGGTATCCAATACCTAGTTCAATCTTGTTACCGGCAAGTCTCTTTACTCGTTCCGTAATACATCATCTCACAACTAACTCATTAGTTGCAATGCTTGCAAGGCTTTATGTGATGTGCATTACCGAGAGGGCCCAGAGATACCTCTCCGACAATCGGAGTGACAAATCCTAATCTCGAAATACGCCAACCCAACATGTACCTTTGGAGACACCTGTAGAGCTCCTTTATAATCACCCAGTTACGTTGTGACGTTTGGTAGCACACAAAGTGTTCCTCCGGCAAACGGGAGTTGCATAATCTCATAGTCATAGGAACATGTATAAGTCATGAAGAAAGCAATAGCAACATACTAAACGATCGGGTGCTAAGCTAATGGAATGGGTCGTGTCAATCAGATCATTCAACTAATGATGTGATCCCGTTAATCAAATGACAACTCTTTGTCCATGGTTAGGAAACATAACCATCTTTGATTAACGAGCTAGTCAAGTAGAGGCATACTAGTGACACTCTGTTTGTCTATGTATTCACACATGTATTATGTTTCCGGTTAATACAATTCTAGCATGAATAATAAACATTTATCATGAAATAAGGAAATAAATAATAACTTTATTATTGCCTCTAGGGCATATTTCCTTCAGTCTCCCACTTGCACTAGAGTCAATAATCTAGTTCACATCGCCATGTGATTTAACAACAATAGTTCACATCACCATGTGATTAACACCCATAGTCCACATCGATATGTGACCAACACCCAAAGGGTTTACTAGAGTCAGTAATCTGGTTCACATCGCTATGTGATTAACACCCAAAGAGTACTAAGGTGTGATCATGTTTTGCTTGTGAGATAATTTTAGTCACCAGGTCTGTTATATTCAGATCCGTAAGTATTTTGCAAATATTTATGTCAACAATGCTCTGCACGGAGCTACTCTAGCTAATTGCTCCCACTTTCAATATGTATCTAGGTTGAAACTTAGATTCATCTAGATTAGTGTCAAAACTTGCATCGACATAACCCTTTACGACGAACCTTTTGTCACTTCCATAATCGAGAAACATATCCTTATTCCACTAAGGATAATTTTGACCGTTGTCCAGTGATCTACTCCTAGATCACTATTTTACTCCCTTGCCCAAAATTAGTGTAGGGTATACAATAGGTCTGGTACACAGCATGGCATACTTTATAGAACCTATGGCCAAGGCATAGGGAATGACTTTCATTCTCTTTCTATTTTCTGCCGTGGTCGGGCTTTGAGTCTTACTCAATTTCACACCTTGTAACACAGCAAACATTCTTTCTTTGACTGTTCCATTTTGAACTACTTCAAAATCTTGTCAAGGTATGTACTCGTTGAAAAAACTTATCAAGCGTTTTTGATCTATCTCTATAGATCTTGATGCTCAATATGTAAGCAGCTTCACCGAGGTCTTTCTTAAAAAAAACTCCTTTCAAACACTCCTTTATGCTTTGCAGAATAATTCTACATTATTTCCGATCAACAATATGTCATTCACATATACTTATCAGAAATGTTGTAGTGCTCCCACTCACTTTCTTGTAAATACAGGCTTCACCGCAAGTCTGTATAAAACTATATGCTTTGATCAACTTATCAAAGCATATATTCCAACTCCGAGATGCTTGCACCAGTCCATAGATGGATCGCTGGAGCTTGCATATTTTGTTAACACTTTTAGGATTGACAAAACCTTCTGGTTGCATCATATACAACTCTTCATTAGGAAATCCATTAAGGAATGCAGCTTTGTTTATCCATTTGCCAGATTTCATAAAATGCGGCAATTGCTAACATGATTCAGACAGACTTAAGCATAGATACGAGTGAGAAACTCTCATCGTAGTCAACACCTTGAACTTGTCGAAAACCTTTTGCGACAATTCTAGCTTTGTAGATAGTAACTACTATCAGCGTCCGTCTTCCTCTTGAAGATCCATTTATTCTCAATGCTTGCCGATCATTGGGCAAGTCAACCAAAGTCCATACTTTGTTCTCATACATGGACCATCTCAGATTTCATGGCCTTAAGCCATTTTGCGGAATCTGGGCTCACCATCGCTTCTTCATAGTTAGTAGGTTCATCATGATCTAGTAGCATGACTTCCAGAACAGGATTACCGTACCACTCTGGTGCGGATCTTACTCTGGTTGATCTACGAGGTTCAGGTAGTATACTTGTTCTGAAGTTTCATGATCATTATCATTAGCTTCCTCACTAATTGGTGTAGGTGTCACAGAAACCGGTTTCTGCGATGAATTACTTTCCAATTAGGGAGCGGGTACAGTTACCTCATCAAGTTCTACTTTCCTCCCACTCACTTCTTTCGAGAGAAACTCCTTCTCTAGAAAGGATCCATTCTCAGCAACGAATATCTTGCCTTCGGATCTGTGATAGAAGGCGTACCCAACATTTTCTTTTGGGTATCCTATGAAGACGCACTTCTCCGATTTGGGTTTGAGCTTATCAGGTTGAAACTTTTTCACATAAGCATTGCAACCTCAAACTTTAAGAAACGACAACTTAGGTTTCTTGCCAAACCATAGTTCATACGGTGTCGTCTCAACGGATTTAGATGGTGCACTATTTAACATGAATTCAGCTGTCTCTAATGCATAACCCCAAACGATAGTGGTAGATCGGTAAGAGACATCATAGATTGCACCATATCTAATAAAGTACGGTTATGATGTTCGAACACACCATTATACTGTGGTGTTCCAGGTGGCGTGAGTAGTGAAACTATTTCACATTGTTTTAACTAAAGGCCAAACTCGTAACTCAAATATTTCATCTATGCGATCTTATCGTAGAAACTTTTATTTTCTTGTTACGATGATTCTCCACTTCACTCTGAAATTCTTTGAACTTTTCAAATGTTTCAGACTTATGTTTCATCAAGTAGATATACCCATATCTGCTCAAATCATCTGTGAAGGTTAGAAAATAACGATACCCGTCGCGAGCCTCAACACTCATCGGATCGCATACATCAGTATGTATTATTTCCAATAAGTCAGTTGCTCGCTCCATTGTTCCGGAGAACGGAGTCTTTAGTCATCTTGCCCATAAGGCATGGTTCGCAAGCATCAAGTGATTCATAATCAAATGATTCCAAAATCCCATCAGCATGGAGTTTCTTCATGCGCTTTACACCAATATGACCTAAAACGGCAGTGCCACAATAAGTTGCACTATCATTATTAACTTTGCATCTTTTGGCTTTCAATATTATGAATATGTGTATCACTATGATCGAGATCCAACGAAACCATTTTCATTGGGTGTGACCATATAAGGTTTTATTCATGTAAACAGAACAACAATTTATTCTCTACTTATGAATAACATAATTGGCAATAAACATGATCAAATCATATTCATGCTCAATCGAACACCAAATAACACTTATTTAGGTTCAACACTAATCCCGAAAGTATAGGGAGTGTGCGATGATGATCATATCAATCTTGGAACCACTTCCAACACACATCGTCACTTCACCCTTAACTAGTCTCTGTTCATTCTGCAACTCCCGTTTCGAGTTACTACTCTTAGCAACTGAACCAGTATCAAATACCGAGGGGTTGCTACGAACACTAGTAAAATACACATCAATAATCTGTATATCAAATATACCTTTGTTCACTTTGCCATCCTTCTTATCCGCCAAATACTTGGGGCAGTTCCGCTTCCAGTGACCAGTCCCTTTGCAGTAGAAGCACTTAGTCTCAGGCTTAGGACCAGACTTGGGCTTCTTCACTTGAGCAGCAACTTGCTTGCCGTTCTTCTTGAAGTTCCCCTTCTTCCCTTTGCCCTTTTCTTGAAACTAGTGGTTTCGTCAACCATCAACACTTGATGTTTTTCTTGATTTCTACCTTCGTCGATTTCAGCATCACGAAAAGCTTGGGAATCGTTTCTGTTATCCCTTGCATATTATAGTTCATCACGAAGTTCTACTAACTTGGTGATGGTGACTAGAGAATTCTGTCAATCACTATCTTATCTGGAAGATTAACTCCCACTTGATTCAAGCGATTGTAGTACCCAGACAATCTGAGCACATGCTCACTAGTTGAGCGATTCTCCTCCATCTTTTAGCTATAGAACTTGTTGGAGACTTCATATCTCTCAACTCGGGTATTTGCTTGAAATATTAACTTCAACTCCTGGAACATCTCATATGGTCCATGACGTTCAAAACGTCTTTGAAGTCCCGATTCTAAGCCGTTAAGCATGGTGCACTAAACTATCAAGTAGTCATCATATTGAGCTAGCCAAACGTTCATAACGTCTGCATCTGCTCCTGCAATAGGTCTGTCACCTAGCGGTGCATCAAGGACATAATTCTTCTGTGCAGCAATGAGGATAAACCTCAGATCACGGATCCAATCCGCATCATTGCTACTAACATCTTTCAACACAATTTTCTCTAGGAACATATCAAAATAAACATATGAAAGCAACAACGCGAGCTATTGATCTACAACATAGATATGCTAATACTACCAGGACTAAGTTCATGATAAATTATAAGTTCAATTAATCATATTACTTAAGAACTCCCACTTAGATAGATATCCCTCTAATCCTCTAAGTGATTACGTGATCCAAATCAACTAAACCATGTCCGATCATCACGTGAGATGGAGTAGTTTCATTGGTGAACATCACTATGTTGATCATATCTACTATATGATTCACGCTCGACCTTTCGGTCTCCGTGTTCCGAGGCAATATTTGTATATGCTTGGCTCGTCAAGTATAACCTGAGTATTCCGCGTGTGCAACTATTTTGCACCCGTTGTATTTGAACGTAGATCCTATCACACCCGATCATCACGTGGTGTCTCAGCACGAAGAACTTTCGCAACGTTGCATACTCAGGGAGAACACTTCTTGATAATTAGTGAGAGATCATCTTAAAATGCTACCGTCAAACTAAGCAAAATAAGATGTATAAAAGATAAACATCATATGCAATCAAAATATGTGACATGATATGGCCATCGTCATCTTGCGCCTTTGATCTCCATCTCCAAAGTACTGTTATGATCTCTATCGTCACCGGCATGACACCATGATCTCCATCATCTTGATCTATATCAATGTGTCGTCACACGGTCGTCTCGCCAACTATTGCTCTTGCAACTATTGCTATCGCATAGCGATAAAGTAAAGCAATTATTTGGCGCTTGCATCTTATGCAATAAAGAGACAACCATAAGGCTTTTGCCAGTTGCCGATAACTTTAACCAAACATGATCATCTCATACAACAACTTATATCTCATCACGTTTTGACCATATCACATCACAACATGCCCTGCAAAAACAAGTTAGACGTCCTCTACTTTGTTGTTGCAAGTTTTACGTGGCTGCTACGGGCTTAAGCAAGAACCAATCTTACCTACGCATCAAAACCACAACGATAGTTTGTCAAGTTGGTGCTGTTTTAACCTTCACAAGGACCGGGCATAGCCACACTCGGTTCAACTAAAGTTGGAGAAACTGTCACCCGCAAGCCACCTATGTGCAAAGCACGTCGGGAGAACCGGTCTCGTGTAAGCGTACGCGTAATGTCGGTCCGGGCCGCTTCATCCAACAATACCGCCGAACCAAAGTATGACATGCTGGTAAGCAGTATGACTTATATCGCCCACAACTCACTTGTGTTCTACTCGTGCATATAACATCAAACCATAAAAACCTGGCTCGGATGCCACTGTTGGGGAACGTAGTAATTTCAAAAAATTTCCTACGCACACGCAAGATCATGGTGATGCATAGCAACGAGAGGGGGAGTATGATCTACATACCTAGTAGATCGACAACGGAAGCGTTTGGTTGATGTAGTCGTACGTCTCCACGATCCGACCGATCAAGCACCGAAACTACGGCATCTCCGAGTTCTAGCACACGTTCAGCTCGATGACGATCCCCGGACTCCGATCCAGCAAAGTGTCGGGGAAGAGTTCCGTTAGCACGACGGCGTGGTGACGATCTTGACGTACTACTGCTGCAGGGCTTCGCCTAAGCTCCGCTACAATATTATCGAGGACTATGGTGGTTGGGGCCGCCGCACACGGCAAAGGAATAGACCACGTGGATCAACTTGTGTGTCTCTGGGGTGCCCCTGCCTCTGTATATAAAGGACTAAAGGGGGGAAGGCTGGCCGGCCAAGGAGGGCGCGCCAGGAGAGTCCTACTCCCTCTGGGAGTAGGATTCCCCCCCCCCCAATCCTAGTTGGAATAGGATTCGCAGAGGGGGGAAAAGAGAGAGAGGGGCCGGCCCCCTCTCCTTGTCCTATTCGGACCAAGGGAGGGGAGGGGCGCGCGGCCCATGAAGGGCTGCCTCTTCTCTTTTCCACTAAGGCCCATCATGGCCCATTTAGCTCCCGGGGGGTTCCGGTAACCTCCCGGTACTCCGGTAAAATCCCGATTTCACCCGGAACACTTCCGGTATCCAAACATAGGCTTCCAATATATCAATCTTTATGTCTCGACCATTTCGAGACTCCTCGTCATGTCCGTGATCACATCCGAGACTCCGAACAAACTTTGGTACATCAAAATGAATAAACTCATAATATAACTGTCATTGTAACCTTAAGCGTGCGGATCCTACGGGTTCGAGAACAATGTAGACATGACCGAGACACGTCTCCAGTAAATAACCAATAGCGGGACCTGGATGCCCATATTGGCTCCTACATATTCTACGAAGATCTTTATCGGTCAGACCGCATAACAACATACGTTGTTCCCTTTGTCATCGGTATGTTACTTGCCCGAGATTCGATCGTTGGTATCCAATACCTAGTTCAATCTCGTTACCAGCAAGTCTCTTTACTCGTTCCGTAATACATCATATCACAACTAACTCATTAGTTGCAATGCTTGCAAGGCTTTATGTGATGTGCATTACCGAGAGGGCCCAGAGATACCTCTCCGACAATCGGAGTGACAAATCCTAATCTCGAAATACACCAACCCAACATGTACCTTTGGAGACACCTGTAGAGCTCCTTTATAATCACCCAGTTACGTTGTGACGTTTGGTAGCACACAAAGTGTTCCTCCGGCAAACGGGAGTTGCATAATCTCATAGTCATAGGAACATGTATAAGTCATGAAGA
>NW_024111700.1:0-24396 GCF_003073215.2 Triticum urartu | reverse complement strand
AGCTTAAATAGTCTTGATCGCGAGGGTGCGAGATTGCTGAGTCCCTGTGGCTCACAGATTACTATTACACCAGATGCAGGGCCTGATGATTCCGCTCCAGGTGACGCGCTCGAGCTCAAGTGGGAGTTCGACGAGGACTCTCAACGTTACTATGTTTCCTTTCCCGATGATCAGTAGTGGTGCCCAGTTGGGGGTGATTGGGACCGTGTCGCATGTTGGGTTTATCTTCTATTTTGGCGCCGTAGTCGGGCCATGAGTGTTTGGATGATGTAATGTTATTTAAGTACCTTGTTTGACGTGGCGAGTGTAAGACAACTATGTTATCCCTTTTATTATTCATATTACATGGGATGTTGTGAAGATTGCCTTACTTGCGACATATGCCTTCAATGCGATTATGCCTCTAAGTCGTGCCTCGACACGTGGGAGTTATAGTCGCATCGAGGGTGTTACAGATATCCACTACACGCCTCAGCACTCATTGGACTGCACACATCAAAATGTATTACTTCCAACAAGTTGCTTTCTAGTTCCATTTTACTGAAAACGAGGCTTTCAGTCATCTTGCCCATGTGGTATGATTTGCATGTCTCAAGTGATTCAAAATCAAGTGAGTCCAAACGGTCCATTTGCATGGAGTTTGTTCATGCATATACACCAATAGACATGGTTCGCATGTCTTAAATTTTTCAAAAACGAGTGAGCCCAAAGATCCATCAACATGGAGCTTCTTCATGCGTTTTATACCGATATGACTTACGTGGCAGTGCCACAAGTAGGTGGTACTATCATTACTATCTTATATCTTTTGGCATGAACATGTGTATCACTACGATCGAGATTCAAAAAAAACATTCATTTTAGATGCAAGACCATTGAAGGTATTATTCAAATAAACAGAGTAACCATTATTCTCCTTAAATGAATAACCGTATTGCGATAGACATAATCCAATCATGTCTATGCTCAACGCAAACACCAATCTCGATGGTAGAGGGAGCGTGCGATGCTTGATCACATCGAGCTTGGGAAAAACTTCCAACACATATCGCCAGCTCACCTTTAGCTAGTCTCCGTTTACTCCGCAGCCTTTTATTTCGAGTTTACTAACACTTAGCAGCCGAACCGGTATCTAATACCATGGTGCTACTAGGAGTACTAGTAAAGTACACATTAACACAATGTATATCCAATATACTTCTATCGACCTTGCCAGCCTTCTCATCTACCAAGTATCTAGGGTAATTCTGCTCCAGTGGCTGTTCCCCTTATTACAGAAGCACTTAGTCTCGGGTTTGGGTTCAACCTTGGGTTTCTTCACTAGAGCAGCAGCTGATTTGCCATTTCATGAAGTATCCCTTCTTGCCCTTGCCCTTCTTGAAACTAGTGGTTTCACCAACCATCAACAATTGATGCTCCTTCTTGATTTCTACTTTTGTGGTGTCAAACATCGCGAATATCTCAAGGATCATCATATATGTCCCTGATATATCATAGTTCATCACCAAGCTCTAGCAGCTTGGTGGTAATGACTTCGGAGAAACATCACTATCTCATCTGGAAGACAACTCCCACTCGATTCAAATGATTGTTGTACTTAGACAATCTGAGCACAAGCTCAACAATTGAGCTTTTCTCCCTTAGTTTGCAGGCTAAGAAAATCGTCGGAGGTCTTATACCTCTTGACGTGGGCACGAGCCTGAAATCCCAATTTTAGCCCTCGAAACATCTCATATGTTTCGCGACGTTTCAAAACGTCTTCGGTGCCTCAACTCTAAACCGTTTAACTGAACTATCACGTAGTTATCAAAATGTGTATGTCAGATGTTCGCAACATCCACAGACGACATTTGAGGCTCAGCACACTGAGCGGTGCATTAAGGACATAAGCCTTCTATGAAGCAATGAGGACAATCCTCAGTTTACAGACCTAGTCCGCATAATTGCTACTATCATCTTTCAACTAAATTTTCTCTAGGAACATATCTAAACAGTAGAACTAAAGCGCGAGCCACGACATAATTTGCGAAGACCTTTTGACTATGTTCAGGATAATTAAGTTCATCTTATGAACTCCCACTCAGATAGACATCCCTCTAGTCATCTAAGTGATTACATGATCCGAATCAACTAGGCCGTGTCCGATCATCACGTGAGACGGACTAGTCATCATCGGTGAACATCTTCATGTTGATCGTATCTACCATACGACTCATGCTCGACCTTTCGGTCCTCCGTGTTCAGAGGCCATGTCTGTACATGCTAGGCTCGTCAAGTCAACCTAAGTGTTTCGCATGTGTCCCGAGGCCATGTCTGTACATGCTAGGCTCGTCAACACCCGTTGTATTCGAACGTTAGAATCTATCACACCCGATCATCACGTGGTGCTTCGAAACAACGAACCTTCGCAACGGTGCACAGTTAGGGGGAACACTTTCTTGAAATTTTAATGAGGGATCATCTTATTTACTACCGTCGTTCTAAGCAAATAAGATGCAAAAACATGATAAACATCACATGCAATCAAAAAGTGACATGATATGGCCAATATCATTTTGCTCCTTTTGATCTCCATCTTTGGGGCTCCATGATCATCGTTGTCACCGGCATGACACCATGATCTCCATCATCGTGTCTTCATGAAGTTGTCTCGCCAACTATTACTTCTACTACTACAGCTAACAGTTAGCAATAAAGTAAAGTAATTATATGACGTTTATATTGACATGCAGGTCATAAATAAATTAAGACAACTCCTATGGCTCCTGCCGGTCGTCATACTCATCGACATGCAAGTCGTGATTCCTATTACAAGAACATGATCATCTCATACATCACATATATCATTCATCACATCCTTTGGCCATATCACATCACAAAACACTTTCTGCAAAAACAAGTTAGACGTCCTCTAATTATTGTTGCAAGTTTTTACGTGGCTGCTATAGGTTTCTAGCAAGAACGTTTTTGCCTACGCCAAAACCACAACGTGAATTGCCAATTTCTATTTACCCTTCATAAGGACCCTGTTCATCGAATCCGATCCGACTAAAGTGGGAGAGACAGACACCCGCCAGCCACCTTATGCAACTAGTGCATGTCAGTCGGTGGAACCGGTCTCACGTAAGTGTATGTGTAAGGTTGGTCCGGGCCGCTTCATCCCACGATGCCGCCGAATCAAGATAAGACTAGTAACGGCAAGATAATTGACAATATCGACGCCCACAACTACTTTGTGTTCTACTCGTGCATAGTAACTACGCATAGACCTAGCTCTGATACCACTGTTGGGGAACGTAGCAGAAATTCAAAATTTTCTACGCATCACCAAGATCAATCTATGGAGTAATCTAGTAACGAGGGAAGGAGAGTGCATCTACGTACCCTTGTAGATCGCTAAGCGGAAGCGTTCAAGTGAACGGGGTTGATGGAGTCGTACTCGTCGTGATCCAAATCACCGATGATCCTAGTGCCGAACGGATGGCACCTCCGTGTTCAACACACGTACAGCCCGATGACGTCTCCTACGCCTTGATCCAGCAAGGGGAGAAGGAGAGGTTGGGGAAGACTCCATCCAGCAGCAGCACGATGGCGTGGTGGTGGTGGAGGAGCACGGAACTCCAGCAGGGCTTCGCCAAGCACTACGAGAGACGAGGAGGAAGAGGGGTAGGGCTGCGCCAACAGGGAGATTGAATCGTGTGTCTTAGGCAGCCCCAAAACCTCAAGTATATATAGGGGGGAGGGGAGGGGCTGCGCCCCCACCTAGGGTTCCCTCCCTAGGGGTGGCGGCAGCCCCCAGATCCCATCTGGGTGGCGGCCACAAGGGGGAGAGGGGGAGGCGCACCTGGGGTGGGCCTTAGGGCCCATCTGCCCTAGGGTTTGCCCCCTTCCCCTCTTGGAGGCGCCTTGGGCCTTGGTGGGAGGCGCCCCAGCCCACCTAGGGGCTGGTCCCTTCCCACTATTGGCCCATGTAGGCCTTCGGGGCTGGTGGCCCCACCTGGTGGACCCCCGGACCCCTCCGGTGGTCCCGGTACACTACCGGTGATGCCCGGAACAATTCCGGTGGCCAAAACCATACTTCCTATATATCAATCTTTACCTCCGGACCATTCTGGAACTCCTTGTGACGTCCGGGATCTCATCCGGGACTCCGAACAACATTCGATAACCGCGTACATACTTTCCCTATAACCCTAGCGTCATCGAACCTTAAGTGTGTAGACCCTACGGGTTCGGAAGTCATGCAGACATGGCCGAGACAACTCTCCGGTCAATAACCAACAGCGGGATCTGTATACCCATGTTGGCTCCCACATTCTCCACGATGATCTCATCGGATGAACCACGATGTCAAGGACTTAATCAATCCCATATACAATTCCCTTTGTCTAGCGGTACGATACTTGCCCGAGATTCGATCGTCGGTATCCCGATACCTTGTTCAATCTCGTTACAGGCAAGTCTCTTTACTCGTTCCGTAACACATCATCCCGTGATCAACTCCTTGATCACATTGTGCACATTATGATGATGTCCTACCGAGTGGGCCCAGAGATACCTCTCCGTTTACACGGAGTGACAAATCCCAGTCTCGATTCGTGCCAACACAACAGACACTTTCGGAGATACCTGTAGTGTACCTTTATAGCCACCCAGTTACTTGTGACGTTTGGCACACCCAAAGCACTCCTATGGTATCCGGGAGTTGCACAATCTCATGGTCTAAGGAAATGATACTCGACATTAGAAAAGCTTTAGCATACGAACTACATGATCTTGTGCTAGGCTTAGGATTGGGTCTTGTCCATCACATCATTCTCCTAATGATGTGATCCCGTTATCAACGACATCCAATGTCCATGGTCAGGAAACCGTAACCATCTATTGATCAACGAGCTAGTCAACTAGAGGCTTACTAGGGACATGGTGTTGTCTATGTATCCACACATGTATCTGAGTTTCCTATCAATACAATTCTAGCATGGATAATAAACGATTATCATGAACAAGGAAATATAATAATAACCAATTTATTATTGCATCTAGGGCATATTTCCAACATTGTCAGTGTGCTAAAAGTCGACAATTGCCTTATAATTTATCACATCATGCTTCCACTATGCCTCTTGAGTTAATTCATTCTGATGTTTGGAGGCCTACTATTGCCTCTTCCGGAGGCTATAAGTACTATGTGAGCTTTGTTGACGATTACTCTCGCTTCTCTTGGATTTATCTCCTTAAGCACAAGTCTGACGTTTAGCAAGTGTTTTATGCTTTTCAGGCTCATGTTGAGCATCTTCTCCACACTACAATCACAGCTGTTCAGTCAGACTGGGGTGGTGAGTATCACCGTGTGCACCGTTATTTCCGACGCACTGGAATCTCTCATCGTGTGTCTTGCCCGTATATCTCTCAGCAAAACGGTATTGCTGAACGCAAACACCATCATCTTGTTGAAATAGGTCTTTCCTTGCTGGCGCATTCTTCTCTCCCATTGCATTTTTGGGATGAAGCATTCCTTACAGCATCCTACTGACAACCCACAAGTATAGGGGATCGCAACAGTTTTCGAGGGTAGAGTATTCAACCGAAATTTATTGATTCGACACAAGGGGAGACAAAGAATATTCTCAAGTATTAGCAGCTGAGTTGTCAATTCAACCACACCTGGAAACTTAATATCTGCAGCAAAGTATTTAGTAGCAGTAATTGGATAGTAGTGGTAATGGTAGCAAAAGGTAACGGTATCAAAAGTCACAGTTGGCAAAAGGTTAACGGTAGCAATAGCAACGGAAAAGTAAATAAGCGAAGAACAATATATGGAAAGCTCGTCGGCTATGGATCAGTGATGGAGTATTATGCCGGATGCGGTTCATCATGTAACAGTCATAACCTAGGGTGACACAGAACTAGCTCCAATTCATCAATGTAATGTAGGCATGTATTCCGAATATAGTCATACGTGCTTATGGAAAAGAACTTGCATGACATCTTTTGTCCTACCCTCCCGTGGCAGCGGGGTCCTAGCGAAACTAAGGGATATTAAGGCTCCTTTTAATAGAGTACCAGACCAAAGCAATTAACACATAGTGAATACATGAACTCCTCAAACTACGGTTATCATCGGTAAGTATCTCGATTATTGTCACTTCGGGGTTAACGGATCATAACACATAATAGGTGACTATAGACTTGCAAGATAGGATCAAGAACACTCATATATTGATGAAAACATAATAGGTTCAGATCTGAAAATCATGGCACTTGGGCCCTAGTGACAAGCATTAAGTATAGCAAAGTCATAGCAACATCAATCTCAGAACATAGTGGATACTAGGGATCAAACCCTAACAAAACTAACTCGATTACATGATAGATCCCATCCAACCCATCACCGTCCAGCAAGCCTACGATGGAATTACTCACGCACGACGGTGAGCATCATGAAATTGGTGATGGAGGATGGTTGATGATGACGATGGCGACGGATTCCCCTCTTCGGAGCCCCAAACGGACTCCAGATCAGCCCTCCCGAGAGGTTTTAGGGCTTGGCGGCGGCTTTGTATCGTAAAACGCGATGAATCCTTCTCTCTGAATTTTTTCTCCCTGAAACCCAATATATATAGAGTTGGAGTTGAGGTTGGAGGAGCTCCAGGGGGCCACAAGAGTAGGGGGCGCGCACCTAGGGCAGGGTGGGCCCTGGTCTTCATCTTTTGCAAGGATTTTTTATTATTTCTGAAAAGATGTTCCGTGAAGTTTCAGGTCATTCCGAGAACTTTTGTTTCTGCACATAAATAACACCATGGTAATTCTGCTGAAAACAGCGTCAGTCCGGGTTAGTTCCATTCAAATCATGCAAGTTAGAGTCCAAAACAAGGGCAAAAGTGTTTGAAAAGTAGATACGACAGAGACGTATCAACTCCCCCAAGCTTAAACCTTTGCTTGTCCTCAAGCCATTCCGTTGATAAACTAAAAGTGATAAAGAAAAACTTTTACAAACTCTGTTTTCTCTTGTTGATGTAAATATGTAAAGCGAGCATTCAAGTTTTCAGCAAAGATTCTGAACTAACCATATTCACAATAACTCATAGGTCTCATGTTTACTTATATCAATAGCATAATCAACTAGCGAGCAATAATAATAAATCTCGGATGACAACACTTTCTCAAAACAATCATAATATGATATAACAAGATGGCATCTCGCTAGCCCTTTCTGAGACCGCAAAACATAAATGCAGAGCACCTTTAAAGATCAAGGATTGACTAGACATTGTAATTCATGGTAAAAGAGATCCAGTCAATTCATACTCAATGTAAACTAATAGTAATGAATGCAAATGATTGTGGCGCTCTACAACTGGTGCTTTTTAATAAGAGGATGATGACTCAACATAAAAGTAAATAGATAGGCCCTTCGCAGAGGGAAGAAGGGATTTGTAGTGGTGCCAGAGCTTGGTTTTGAAATAGAGGTGAATAATATTTTGAGCGGTATACTTTCATTGTCAACATAACAACCAAGAGATGGCGATATTTTCCATACTACACACATTATAGGCGGTTCCAAACAGAATGGTAAAGTTTATACTCCCCCTTCCACCAACAAGCATCAATCCATGGATTGATCGAAACAACGAGTGCCTCCAACTAACAAGAGTCCCAGGGGGAGTTTTGTTTGCAATTATTTTGATTTAGTTTGCATAAAGCAAGGGACTGGGCATCCCGGTGACCTGCCATTTTCTCATGAGTGAGGAGCAGAGTCCACTCCTCTTGAGAATAACCCGCCTAATATGGAAGATACGGACAACCCTAGTTGATACATGAGCTATTCGAGCATACAAAATAGGATATTTATTTGAAGGTTTAGAGTTTGGCACATACAAATTTACTTGGAACGGCAAGTAGATACCGTATATAGGTAGGTATGGTGGACTCATATGGAACAACATTGGGGTTTATGGAGTTGCATGCACAAGCAGTATTCTCGCTTATTATAGGTGAAGGCTAGCAAAAGACTGGGAAGCAACCAAGTAGAGAGCGACAACAGTCATGAACATGCATTAAAATTAATCAACACCGAATGCAAGCATGAGTAGGACATAATCCACCATGAACATAAATATCGTGAAGGCTATGTTGATTTTTTTCAACTACATGTGTGAACATGCGCCAAGTCAAGTCACTTAAATCATTCAGAGGAGGATTCCACCCTATCATACCACATCACAACCATTTTAATAGCATGTTGGCACGCAAGGTAAACCATTATAAGCTCCTAGATAATCAAGCATGGCACAAGAAACTATGATCTCTAGTTGTCATTGCAAACATGTTTATTCATAATAAGATGAATCAGGAACGATGAACTAATCATATTTACAAAAACAAGAGAGGTCGAGTTCATACCAGCTTTTCTCATCTCAGTCAGTCCATCATATATCGTCATAATTCCCTTTCACTTGCACGACCGAACAATGTGAATAATATTAAGAGTGCACGTGCATTGGACTAAGCTGGAATCTACAAGCATTCAATAAACATGAGAAGACAAGGCAATATGGGATCTTTGTCAGATCAACAATAATTCATATAAGAGCCACTTCTACAATTTAATTATGGTCTTCTCGTATCGACCCCCAAAGAAAAGAAATAAAACTATTTACACGGGAAAGCTCCCAACAAGCAAAAGAACTACAGAAAATCTTTTTGGGTTTTCTTTTTAATTACTACTACAAGCATGGAAAGTAAACTAATTAAAAGCTACAACTATTTTTTTGGTTTTTTAAGGTCTATTAAACACACAAGAAGAAAGCGTAAAAAGGAAAATAAACTAGCATGGATGATACAATGAAAAAGTATGAGCACCGACATCTAGCAATGAGTGTGCGAACATGAATATAATGTTAGTGGGAAATACGTACTCTCCCAAGCTTAGGCTTTTGGCCTAAGTTGGTCTATGGCCACGGCTGGCCTGGCAGATATCCATAGTAATAGTTGGGGTCGTACTGAGAGGCAGCGGCTATCGCCTCTTGAGCTGCAGCGTGGCGACGAGCGGCCTCTGCCCTCCTCTCATACTCATCTGCCCCCTCTCTGCTAATAACATATATTCCTTTTGCCTGATAATCAAAGGAGGCAGGAGCAGGGAGAGTAATACGGACAGGACGGCGTCTGTCAAAGATTAAGCGATACTGGAGAGGTGATTCATTCCTCTCGACAAACTGGTGGTGAACCATAGCCTCATAATCCAAATAAGCAGGAGGCAACTCAATATCATCTTCACGTATGGCTATACCAAGAAAATTAGCTATGCGGGTTGCATAAATTCCACCAAAGAAATCTCCATTAAATCTATTAAGATGCAACCTACGTGCAATATGGCTCCCAAATTATAAGATTTGTCTCCTAACACAACACTCCTAAGAATACTGAGGTCATGGACACACATGTGACATGCCTCATCTTTACCATTAATGCATCTACCTATGAAGAGAGCAAAATAATGTATAGCAGGAAAGTGAATGCTCCCTATGGTAGCTTGTGTTATATCTCTAGATTCCCCCATAGTTATACTAGCAAGAAAATCACTAAATTCAGATTTGCGAGGATCCCTGATACTACCCCATTGTGGAAGTTTACAAGCAGTGGTAAAATCCTCTAAGTCCATAGTGTAAGAATTTTCATAAAGATCAAACAGGACAGTTGGAGAATTACGTGAAGATGAAAATTCAAACCTCCTCACAAAGGAACTAGTGAGATAGTGGTACTGACGGCATTTTTCTTCCTCGAAGCTCACAAGATCAGCGTTACGCAAATATGCGTTAAATTCTTCCTTAATCCCCGCTCGATCCATAAAGTTTTCCGAAGGCCATTCACAAGGACGCACTGGAGCGTCTCTTGGTGGCTCTTCATTAGCATCACGCATTGCAAGCCTGGGCGTTTGTTTCCTTGAAGAGCCACCTTGGTACATTTTCCTAAACATATTTCTTCCTCTGGAAAATTTCCGAAATTTTTAGTAACTTCAAAATAAAAGTGAACAAAGCTCAATAATATTGATAGCAACTACTCCTACAAGTGCCTAGAGCCTATATCATGCATTGAAACTACTTGGAACCATATAAATTTGACATGCAAGCTCAAGAACATGGTCACCTAGGCAGCATAAATTTGCAATGAATAAAGCACTAGAACAAAAACTAATTGGACAAATGGAGGAGTCACATACAAAGGAACAATCCCCACAAGCAGTTTTGTGAGAGGTGCTTTGAGTAAGGAGATTGAAAATCGCAGCAAAATGAGCTAGAACTCATGCTTGAGTTGGATATTCATGTTTGTGGGCGGACGAAGAAGTGTGTGGGTGCAGGAATAAGTGGAGGAGGGCCACCGTGGGCCTGCTACATCTTGAGCACTGCGTTGGTTTTCCCCGAAGAGGAAGGGATGATGCAGCAAAGTAGCGTAAGTATTTCCCTCAGTTTTTGAGAACCAAGGTATCAATCCAGTAGGAGGCTACGCGCGAGTCCCTCGCACCTGCACAAAACAAATAAATCCTCGCAACCAACGCGATAAGGGGTTGTCAATCCCTACACGGTCACTTACGAGAGTGAGATCTGATAGATATGATAAGATAATATTTTTGGTATTTTTATGATAAAGATGCAAAGTAAAATAAAAGGAAGAACAAATGAAAATAACTAAGTATTGGTAGATTAATATGATGAAGATAGACCCGGGGGCCATAGGTTTCACTAGTGGCTTCTCTCGAAGAGCATAAGTATTCTATGGTGGGTGAACAAATTACTGTTGAGCAATTGACAGAATTGAGCATAGTTATGAGAATATCTAGGTATGATCATGTATATAGGCATCACATCGAGACAAGTAGACCGACTCCTGCTGCATCTACTACTATTACTTCCACTCATCGACCGCTATCAAGCATGCATCTAGAGTATTAAGTTAATGAAAACAGAGTAACACCTTAAGCAAGATGACATGATGTAGAGGGATAAACTCATGCAATATGATGAAAACCCCATCTTGTTATCCTCGATGGCAACAATACAATACGTGCCTTGCTGCCCCTACTGTCACTGGGAAAGGACACTTCAAGATTGAACCCAAAGCTAAGCACTTCTCCCATTGTAAGAAAGATCAATCTAGTAGGCCAAACCAAACTGATAATTTGAAGAGACTTGCAAAGATAACCAATCATACATAAAAGAATTCAGAGAAGATTCAAATATTGTTTCATAGATAGATCTCATAAACCCACAATTCATCAGTCTCAACAAACACACCGCAAAAATAAGATTACATCGAATAGATCTCCACAAGAGAGAGGGAGAACATTGTATTGAGATCCAAAAAGAGAGAAGAAGCCTTCTAGCTAATAACTATGGACCCGTAGGTTTGAAGTAAACTACTCACACTTCATCGGAGGGCTATTGGTGATTATAGAAGCCCTCCGTGATGGATACCCCCTCTGGCGGAAGCTCCGAACAGGCCCAAGATGGGAATCTCATGGATACACAAAAGTTGCGGCGTTGGAATAGGGTTTTGGCTCCGTATCTGATCGTTTGGGGTACCTAGGTATATATTGGAGGAAGGAGTATACGGTGGAGCAACAGGGGCCCACGAGGGTGGAAGGGCAGCCTGGGGGGGGGTAGGGCGCCCCCTACTCGTGGCCTCCTCCTTTGTTTCTTGACGTAGGGTCCAAGTCTCCTGGATTCATGTTCGGTGAGAATCACGCGTTCCCGGAAGGTTTCATTCCGGTTTGATATTCCTTCTTCGAAACCCTAAATAGGCAAAAAAAACATCAATTCTGGGTGGGCTCCGGGTAATAGGTTAGTCCCCAAAGTAATATAAAAGTGGATAATAAAGCCCAATAATGTCCAAAAATAAGTAGATAATTATAGCATGGAGCAATCAAAAAATATAGATACATTACAGTCGTAACAGGGCCCACGAGGTAGGGGGCGCGCCCAGAGGGGGTAGGGCGTGCCCTCCACCCTCATGACCAGGTGGCAGCTCCCCCCGTGGTAATTTTTGCACTATAAATCCTCAAATATTCCCGAAAAAATCATATTAAATTGGCATGTCATTCTGAGGACTTTTATTTTCGGGATATTTTTATATTGCACAGATAAATCAAGAAACAGACAGAAAATACTATTTTTTTTACTTTATTTCAACTAAATAACAGAAAGTATAAAGAGGGTACAGAAGGTTGTGCTTCTAGTTTCATCCATCTCATGCCCATCAAAAGGAATCCACTAACAAGGTTGATCAAGTCTTGTTAACAAACCCATTCCGATTAACATGAAACCGGAGAAAATTCGAATAACACTAGGTTACCTCAACGGGATATGCACATCCCCAATAATAAGTATATCATATTTCTTCTTGACAGTAGGAAGAGGAAATTCAAAACCTCCAAATATAATCGATGGAATTTTTCCGATAGAATTGAAACTATGAACTTGAGGTTGTTTCCTCAGAAAGTGTACTGTATGCTCATTACCATTAACATGAAAAGTGACATTGCCTTTGTTGCAATCAATAACAGCCCCTGCAGTATTAAGAAAAGGTCTTCCAAGAATAATAGACAGACTATCGTCCCCGGGAATATCAAGAATAATAAAGTTCGTTAAAATAGTAACGTTTGCAACTACAACAGGCACATCCTCACAAATACCGACAGGTATAGCAGTTGATTTATCAGCCATTTGCAAAGATATTTCAGTAGGTGTCAACTTACTCAAGTCAAGTCTACGATATAAAGAGAGAGGCATAACACTAACACCGGCCCCAAGATCACATAAAGCAGTTTTAACATAGTTTCTTTTAATGGAGCATGGTATAGTAGGAACTCCTGGATCTCCAAGTTTCTTTGGTATTCCACCCTTAAAAGTATAATTAGCAAGCATGGTGGAAATTTCAGATTCTGGTATTTTTCTTTTATTTGTAATAATATCTTTCATGTACTTAGCATAAGGATTCATTTTGAGCATATCAGTCAATCGGATACGTAAAAAGATAGGTCTAATCATTTCAGCAAAACGTTCAAAATCCTCATCATCCTTTTTCTTGGATGGTTTGGGAGGAAAAGGCATGGGTTTCTGAACCCAAGGTTCTCTTTCTTTACCATGTTTTCTAGCAACAAAATATTTCTTATCATAACTTTGATTCTTTGATTGTGGGTTATCAAGATCAACAGCAGGTTCAATTTCTACATCATTATCATTACTAGGTTGAGCATCATTATGAACATCATCATTAATATTTTCACTAGGTTCATGTTCATTGCCAGATTGTGTTTCAGCATCAGACATAGAAATATAATTTGGATTATCAAGTGGTTTAGAAATAGGTTCACTAGAAGTTTGCACAGTTCTACCATTCTTCTTTTTCTTCCTTTTAGAAGAACCAGGTGCATCAATATTATTTCTCTAAGAATCTTGCTCAATTCTCTTAGGGTGGCCTTCAGGATACAAAGGTTCCTGAGTCATTCTACCAGTTCTAGTAGCCACTCTAACAGCATAATCATTTTTCTTACTATTCATTTCATTGAGCAATTCTTTTTGAGCCTTAAGTACTTGTTCTACTTGAGTGGTAACCATAGAAGCATGTTTGCCAACAAGTTTAAGTTCACCTTTAATATTAGCCATATAATCACCCAAGTATTTAATCATATCAGCATCTTGTTTTAATTGTCTACCAAAATAAGCATTGAAATCTTCTTGCTTAAACATAAAATTATCAAACTCCTCCAAGCACTGACTAGCAATTTTAGTAGGAGGGATTTCAGCTTTATCATATCTATATAGAGAATTTACCTTTACTACCTATGTCGAGTTATCGAGGCCTGGAGGTTCTTCAATAAATAAAGGATCAAGATCATATGTTTCTTCGACAGGTGGTAAATTAAGACCATGTATTTCTTCAATAGGAGGTAAATTATTAACATCTTCAGCTTTAATACCTTTTTCTTTCATATATTTCTTTGCCTCTTGCATATCTTCGGGACTGAGAAATAGAACACCTCTCTTCTTCAGAGTTGGTTCAGGAATAGGATCATTAATTGGAGCAGGAGCTAGCTCAGGAGGTGCCCAATTATTTTCATTTGTCAACATATTATTCAATAAGATTTCAGCTTCATCCGGTGTTCTTTCCCTGAAAAGAGATCCAACACAACTATCCGGGTAATCTCTGGAAGCATCGGTTAGTCCATTATAAAAGATATCAAGTATTTCATTTTTCTTAAGAGGATGATCAGGCAAAGCATTAAGTAACTTGAGAAGCCTCCCCCAAGCTTGTGGGAGACTCTCTTCTTTAATTTGCACAAAGTTGTATATTTCCTTTAAAGCAGCTTGTTTCTTATGAGCAGGGAAATATTTAGCGGAGAAGTAATAAATCATATCCTGGGGACTACGCACACAACTAGGATCAAGAGAATTAAACCATATCTTAGCATCACCCTTTAATGAGAGCGGAAATATTTTGAGGATATAAAAGTAGCGAGATCTCTCATCGTTAGTGAACAGGGTGACTATATCATTTAATTTAGTAAGATGTGCCACAATAGTTTCAGATTCATAGCCATAAAAAGGATCAGATTCAACCAAGGTAATTATATCAGGATCAACAGAGAATTCATAATCCTTATCAGTAACACAGGTAGGTGAAGTAGCAAAAGCAGGGTCAGTTCTAATCCTAGCATTTAGAGATTGCTTATTCCATTTAGCTAATAACCTTTTGAGTTCATATCTATCTCTGCAAGCTAGGATAGCTAATGAAGCTTCTGGATCAAATAAATAACCCTCAGAAATAACAAGTGATTCTTCATCATCACTTTCATCCTCATAATCAGAATCCATATTTTCAATTTCTCTAGCCCTAGCAAGTTGTTCATCGAGAAAATCACTAAGTGGCATAGTAGTATCAGGCATAGAGGTAGTTTCATCATAAGTATCATGCATAGCAGAAGTGGCATCATCAATAACATGTGACATATCAGAATGAATAGCAGAAGAAAGTGTAGGTGTCGCAAATTTACTCATAATAGAAGGTGAATCAAGTGCGGAGCTAGATGGCAGTTCCTTACCTCCCCTCGTAGTTGAGGGATAGATCTTGGTTTTTGGATCTCTCAAGTTCTTCATAGTGTCCAGCAGATATAAATCCCAAGTGACTCAAAGAATAGAGCTATGCTCCCCGGCAATGGCGCCAGAAATTAGTCTTGATAACCCACAAGTATAGGGGATCGCAACAGCTTTCGAGGGTAGAGTATTCAACCCAAATTTATTGATTCCACACAAGGGGAGCCAAAGAATATTCTCAAGTATTAGCAGCTGAGTTGTCAATTCAACCACACCTGGAAACTTAGTATCTGCAGCAAAGTGTTTAGTAGCAAAGTAATATGATAGTGGTGGTAACGGTAACAAAAGAGTAATGAAAGCAAAGTAATGTTTTTGGTATTTTGTAGTGATTGTAACAATAGCAATGGGAGCGTAAACCAGTATATGGAAAGCTCGTAGGCATTGGATCAATGATGGATAATTATGCCGGATGCGGTTCATCATTTAACCGTCATAACATAGGGTGACATAGAACTAGCTCCAATTCATCAATGTAATGTAGGCATGTATTCCGAATATAGTCATACGTGCTTATGGAAAAGAACTTGCATGGCATCTTTTGTCCTACCCTCCCGTGGCAGTGGGGTCCTAATAGAAACTAAGGGATATTAAGGCCTCGTTTTAATAGAGAACCGGAACAAAGCATTAGCACATAGTGAATACATGAACTCCTCAAACTACGGTCATCACCGATAAGTATCCCGATTATTGTCACTTCAGGGTTAACGGATCATAACACGTAATAGGTGACTATAGACTTGCAAGATAGGATCTAGAACTCTCCTATATTAATGAAAACATAATAAGTTCAGATCTGAAATCATGGCACTCGGGCCCTAGTGACAAGCATTAAGCATAGCAAAGTCATAGCAACATCAATGTTAGAACATAGTGGATACTAGGGATCAAACCCTAACAAAACTAACTCGATTACATGATAAATCTCATCCAACCCATCACCATCCAGCAAGCCTATGATGGAATTACTCACGCACGGCAGTGAGCATCATGAAATTGGTGATGGAGGATGGTTGATGATGACGACGGCGACGGATTCCCCTCTCCGGAGCCCCGAACGGACTCCAGATCAGCCCTCCCGGGAGGTTTTAGGGCTTGGCGGCGGCTCCGTATTGTAAAACGGATGAAATATTCTCTCCTATTTTTTCTCCCCGAAACTCAATATATGGAGGTGGAGTTGGAGTCAGGAGGTCTCCAGGGGCCCACGAGGTAGGGGGCGCGCCCTAGGGGGGGGCGGCGCCCCCCACCCTCGTGAGAAGGGTGTGGGCCCCCTGGTCTTCATCTTTGGCGAGGATTTTTTATTATTTATTGTAAGGTATTCCGTGGAGTTCCAGGTCATTCCGAGAACTTTTGTTTTCTGCACATAAAACAACATCATGGCAATTCTACTGAAAACAGCGTCAGTCCGGGTTAGTTCCATTCAAATCATACAAGTTAGAGTCCAAAACAAGGGCAAAAGTGTTTGGAAAAGTAGATACGACGGAGACGTATCACTGAGAAAGCTATCTTCTTCTAGGGATGGAAAAAGAAGGCAGAACTAATTATGTGTTCGGCCCCTCTGCCCGAGGGCCCATCAAATCCTGTTCTAACAAGGATGCTGGCCCTGGCACCATACCAGATGCCTGTGAAGGAGGGCGAGGCGGAGAGTGAGAGGACCAAAGATGGTCCCTATTCCAAAGGTGCATCGGACATTGTGTCCGGAGGAATCAAAATCCCATCATTCGAAGACAAAAGTGAAGGGGGGAAATGTCTCCTTTCCTCCTAGGAAAAGAAGGGCCACCTCCGAAGATTTGGAGAAGCAGGCCCCTAAGCGAGGAAAGGTGCCTCAGGTGGGTGGCTTGGGCTTGGAGGACGTCTAAGCGCAGTCTTGTGATGAGGACAAGCCTCAGGCCAAACCGTAAGTGAAGAAGGCTGTTTTAAACGTGTCCCGTTCCTTTCTTAAATGCCTGGAATTTATATATTTTTGTTTTTGCAGCTCAGCACACAGTCTTCTCAACAATCCTCTTCCTCGGGGGACCTTCTCCTAGAGATTATGGAAAGCGAGACGCCCCCACCGGCCTCTCTTTCCAATAGGGCAGACGACTTAGAGGTGTCGTCGCGGAGGGTCTCCCCCGACCAACAAGTGGTGCAAGGGATGATGAAGACATTACCCGAAGGTGATACTTCGGTGGCCCAGGGTCCGGGGAACAACAATGAGGGCCCCGGACGATCTGATATACAGCCGGATACGTATGAACGGATCCCTTCCAAGGGTGGCCGTACTCCTACGGTAGCCTCCAGAGACCCAGAGGCACCGAATATCTTAACGAACATGTTGCGACAGGCGTCCGTCTTAGAGGAACATCGTACCTTAATGGGCACGGTGGTTGGAAAGGTCTAGTCCGCGAAGAGCGGATTGGATGAGGCCTTTGCGAGCTTACTAAGAGGCTTCGAGGTTTGTACTGTAATATGTGCAATTGTGCTTTATTCATAAAATACACCTATGTATAGATAGTAGCCCCTGAGTCTCGGGTTGGCTTCCCATGGGAGGCGAACGGAGGATCAAGAAGAAATATTCAAGGACTAATCTGATTAACTTGAACACAGGCTGCTTCCCCCTTGGCTACTTCCCAGACTATGGATATTGCCGAGCTGCAACGGAAGCTTGATATGGCCGGGGATGACATTGCGTTAATCAATATGCGTTGCTACCTCTTGAGCACTGCGTTGGTTTTTAGAACCAAGGTATCAATCCAGTAGGAGGCTACGCGCGAGTCCCTCGTACCTTCACAAAACAAATAAATCCTCACAACCAACGCAAATAGGGGTTGTCAATCCCTATAAGGCCACTTATGAGAGTGAGATCTGATAGATATGATAAGGTAATATTTTTGGTATTTTTATGATAAAGATGCAAAGTAAAATAAAGGCAAATTAAATAGCAAAGGAAATAACTAAGTAGTAGGAGATTAATATGATGAAGATAAACCCGGGGGCCATAGGTTTCACTAGTGGCTTCTCTCAAGAACATAAGTATTCTACGGTGGGTGAACAAATTATTGTTGAGCAATTGATAGAATTGAGCATAGTTATGAGAATATCTAGGTATGATCATGTATATAGGCATCACGTCCGAGACAAGTAGACCGACTCCTGCCTGCATCTACTACCATTACTCCACTCATCGACCGCTATCCACCATGCATCTAGAGTATTAAGTTAAAAACAGAGTAACGCCTCAAGCAAGATGACATGATGCAGAGGGATAGACTCATGCAATATGAAGAAAACCACATCTTGTTATCCTCGATAGCAACAATACAGTACGTGCCTTGCTGCCCCTACTGTCACTGGGAAAGGACACCGCAAGATTGAACCCAAAGCTAAGCACTTCTCCTATTGCAAGAAAGAACAATCTAGTAGGCCAAACGGAACTAATAATTCGAAGAGACTTGCAAGGATAACCAATCATACATAAAAGAGAATTCAGAGAAGATTCAAATATTATTCATAGATAGACTTGATCATAAACCCACAATTCATCGGTCTCAACAAACACATCGCAAAAAGAAGATTACATCGAATAGTTCTCCACAAGAGAGGGGGAGATCATTTTATTGAGATCCAAAAAGAGAGAAGAAGCCATCTAGCTACTAGCTATGGACCCGTAGGTCTGAAGTAAACTACTCACACTTCATCGGAGAGGCTATGGTGTTGATGTAAAAGCCCCCCGTGATCGATGCCCCCTCCGACGGAGCTCCAGAACAGGCCCCAAGATGGGATCTCGTGTATACAGAAAGTTGCGACGGTGGAATTAGGTTTTTGGCTCCGTATCTGATCGTTTGGGGGTATGTAGGTATATATAGGAGGAAGGAGTGCATCGGTGGAGCAACAGGGGCCCATGAGGGTGGAGGGCGCGCCTAGGGTAGGCAGGCGCGCCTCCCTATCTCATGGCCTCCTCTCTTGTGCCTTGACGTAGGGTCCAAGTCTACTGGGTCTTATTCGTTGAGAAAATCATGTTCCCGAAGGTTTCATTCCGTTTGGACTCCATTTGATATTCCTTTTCTTCGAAACCCTAAAACAGGCAAAAAAAGCAATTCTGGGCTGGGCCTCCGGTTTATAGGTTAGTCCCAAAACTAATATAAAAGTGGATAATAAAGCCCAATAATGTACAAAACAGTAGATAATATAGCATGGAGCAATCAAAAATTATAGATACGTTGAAGATGTATCATGCGTCATGACGAATCGCGAGGTATGTATTTGGGGCAGTCCCTTCGCATACATTTTTGTGATATAACCATGATGCTGAAATTTATATATTGTAAAATGCATGGCTGCAGATGGTGCTGCTGCTACCTCTTGAGCACTGCGTTGGTTTTCCCTTGAAGAGGAAAGGGTGATGCAGCAAAGTAGCGTAAGTATTTCCCTCAGTTTTTGAGAACCAGGGTATCAATCCAATAGGAGATCGTGCTCAAGTCCCACACACCTACACAAACAAATAAGAACCTCGCAACCAACGCGTTAAAGGGGTTGTCAATCCCTTCACGGTCACTTACAAGAGTGAGATCTGATAGATATGATAAGATAATATTTTTGGTATTTTTCTGATAAAGATGCAAAGTAAAATAAAAGGCAAAAGAAATAACTAAGTATTGGAAAATTAATATGATGGAAGATAGACCCGGGGGCCATAGGTTTCACTAGTGGCTTCTCTCAAGAGCATAAGTATTACGGTGGGTAAACGAATTACTGTCAAGCAATTGATAGAATTGAGCATAGTTATGAGAATATATAGGTATGATCATGTATATACGCATCACGTCCGCGAAAAGTAGACCGAAATGATTCTACATCTACTACTATTACTCCACACATCGACCGCTATCCAGCATGCATCTAGAGTATTAAGTTCATAAGAACATAGTAATTCTTTAAGGGAGATGACATGATGTAGAGGGATAAACTCATGCAATATGATATAAACCCCATCTTTTTATCCTCTATGGCAACAATACAATACATGCCTTGCTGCCCCTGCTGTCACTAGGAAAGGACACCGCAAAATTGAACCCAAAGCTAAGCACTTCTACCATTGCAAGAAAGATCAATCTAGTAGGCCAAACCAAACTGATAATTCGAAGGGACTTGAAAAGACAAACCAATCATACATAAAAGAATTCAGAGAGGAATCAAATATTTTTCATACATAAACTAGATCATAAACCCACAATTCATCGAATTCGAAAAACACACCGCAAAAGAAGATTACATCGAATAGATCTCCAAGAAGATTGAGGAGAACTTTGTATTGAGATCCAAAGAGAGAGAAGAAGCCATCTAGCTAATAACTATGGACCCATAGGTCTTAAGTAAACTACTCACACATCACCTAAGAGTCCATGGAATTGATGTAGAGGCCCTCCGTGATCAATGCCCCCTCCGGCGGAGCTCCGGAAAAGGCCCCAAGATGGGATCTCTCGGGTACAGAAGGTTGCGGCAGTGGAATTAGGTTTTCATGGTGCTCCTGGATGTTTGGGGGGCGGGGTACGTGGACTTATATAGGAGGAAGAAGTACGTCGGTGGAGCAACGAGGGGCCCATGAGGGTGGAGGGCGCGCCCAGGGGGGGTAGGCGCGCCCCTGCCTCGTGCCCTTCTCGATCATTTCTTGACGCACACTCCAAGTCTCCTGGATCACGTTTGTTGAGAAAATCACGTTCCCGAAGGTTTCATTCCGTTTGTACTCCGTTTGATATTCCTTTTCTTCGAAACTCTAAAATAGGCAAAAAACAGCAATTTGGGCTGGGCCTCCGGTTAGTAGGTTAGTCCCAAAAATGATATAAAAGTGTAAAATAAAGCCCATTAACATCCAAAATAGATAATATAATAGCATGGAGCAATCAAAAATTATAGATACGTTGGAGATGTATCAAGCATCCCCAAGCTTAATTCATGCTCGTCCTCGAGTAAGTAAATGATAAAAGAAGAATTTTTGATGTGGAATGCTTTCTAACATGTTTCTCAATTTATTTTTTCTTTATTGTGGCATGAATGTTCAGATCCGAAAGATTCAAGATAAAAGTTTAATATTGACATAAAAATAATAATACTTCAAGCATACTAACTAAGCAATCATGTCTTCTCAAAATAACATGACCAAAGAAAGTTATCCCTACAAAATCATATAGTCTGGCTATGCTCTATCTTCACCACACAAAATATTTAAATCATGCACAACCCCGATGACAAGCCAAGCAATTGTTTCATACTTTTGATGTTCTCAAACTTTTTCAATCTTCACACAATATATGAGCGTGAGCCATGGATATAGCATTATGGTGGAATAGAATGGTGGTTGTGGAGAAGACAAAAAGGAGAAGATAGTCTCACATCAACTACGTGTATCAACGGGGTATGGAGATGCCCATTAATATATATCAATGTGAGTGAGTAGGGATTGCCATGCAACGGATGCACTAGAGCTATAAGCATATGAAAGCTCAACAAAAGAAACTAAGTGGGTGTGCATCCAACTTGCTTGCTCATGAAGACCTAGGGCATTATGAGGAAGACCATCATTGGAATATACAAGCCAAGTTATATAATGAAAAATTCCCACTAGTATATGAAAGTGATATCGTAGGAGACTCTCTATCATGAAGATCATGGTGCTAATTTGAAGCACACGTGTGGAAAAAGGATAGTAGCATTCTCCATTCTCTCTTTTTCTCTCATTTTTTGGGCCTTCTTCTTTTTTATGGCCTTTCTCTTTTTTTTCGTCCGGAGTCTCATCCCGACTTGTGGGGGAATCATAGTCTCCATCATCCTTTCCTCACTGGGACAATGCTCTAATAATGATGATCATCACACTTTATTTACTTAAAACTCAAGAATTACAAATCAATACTTAGAACAAAAATATGACTATGTGAATGCCTCCGGCGGTGTACCGGGATGTGCAATGATGCATGAGTGACATGTACGAAGAATTATGAACGCTGGCTTTGCCACAAATACGATGTCAATTACATGATCATGCAAGCAATATGACAATGATGAAGCGTGTCATAATAACGAAAAAGTGGAAAGTTGCATGGAAATATATCTCGAAATGGCTATGGAAATGCCATAATAGATAGGTATGGTGGCTGTTTTGAGGAAGGTATATGGTGGGTTTATGGTACTGACGAAAGTTGCGCGATACTAGAGAGCCTAGCAATGGTGGAAGGGTGAGAGTGCGTATAATCCATGGACTCAACATTAGTCATAAAGAACTCATATACTTATTGCAAAAATCTATTAGTTATCGAAACAAAGTATTAGGCGCATGCTCCTAGGGGGATAGATTGGTAGGAAAAGACCATCGCTCGTCCCCGACCGCCACTCATAAGGAAGACAATCAATAAATAAATCATGCTCCGACTTCATCACATAACGGTTCACCATACGTGCATGCTACGGGAATCACAAACTTCAACACAAGTATTTCTCAAATTCACAACTACTCAACTAGCATGACTCTAATATGACCATCTCCATATCTCAAAACAATTATCAAGTATCAAACTTCTCATAGTATTCAATGCACTTCTATGAAAGTTTTTATATTACAGCAAATTTCCATGTTGTTCTAAAGGACTCTAAAGATAAAATAAGTGAAGCATGAGAGGTCAATAGTTTCTATAAAACAAAACCACCGCTGTGCTCTAAAAGATATAAGTGATGCACTAGAGCAAAAACTATATAGCTCAAAAGATATAAGTGAAGCACATAGAGTATTCTAATAAATTTCAAATCATGTGAGTCTCTCTCAAAAGGTGTGTACATCAAGGATGATTGTGGTAAACTAAAAATCAAAGACTTAAATCATACAAGACGCTCCAAGCAAAACACTTATCATGTGGTGTATAAAAATATAGCTCCAAGTAAAGTTACCGATAGACGAAGACGAAAGAGGGGATGCCTTCCGGGGCATCCCCAAGCTTAGGCTTTTTGGTGTCGTTGAATTTTACCTTGGGGTGCCATGGGCATCCCAAAGCTTAGTCTCTTTCCACTCCTTGTTCCATAATCCATCAAATCTTTACCCAAAACTTGAAAACTTCACAACACAAAACTCAAAATAGAAAATCTCGTCAGCTCCGTTAGCGAAAGAAAACAAAAAACCACTTCAAGGTACTGTAATGAACTCATTCTTGATTTATATTGGTGTTAAACCTACTGTATTCCAACTTCTCTATGGTTTATAAACTCATTTACTAGCCATAGATTCATTAAAATAAGCAAACAACAGAAGAATAACAGAATCTGTCAAAAACAGAACAGTCTGTAGTAATCTGTAGCTAACGCAAACTCTGGAATCCCAAAAATTCTAAAATAACTTGCTGGACGTGAGGAATTTATCTATTAATCATCTGTAAAAATAATTAACTAAATAACACTTTCCAAATAAAAATGGCAGCAATTCTGGTGAGCTCTAAAGTTTCTGTTTTTTACAGCAAGATCAAAAAGACTTTCCCCAAGTCTTCCCAATGGTTCTACTTGGCACAAACACTAATTTAAACACAAAAAACACAACCAAAACAGAGGCTAGATAAATTATTTATTGAATAACATCAAGGATAAATATTGGGTTGTCTCCCAACAAGCGCTTTTCTTTAAAACCTTTTAGCTAGGCATTGATTATTTTAATGATGCTCACATGAAACAAAAGAATTGAAGTACAAAGAGAGCATCATAAAACACGTGACAAACACATCTAAGTCAAACATACTTCCTATGCATAGGCATCTTATAGGCAAACAAATTATCAAGGCAAGCAAAAACTAGCATATGCAAGGAAGCGGAAAGAAACAATAGCAATCTCAACATAACGAGAGGTAATTTAGTATCATGAAATTTTCTACAACCATATTCTCCTCTCTCATAATAATTACATGTAGGATCATAAGCAAATTCAACAATATAGCTATCACATAAAATATTCTCAACATGATCCACATGCATGCAAAGTTGACACTCTTCTGAAATAGTCGGATTAACATTAACTAAAGTCATGACCTCTCCAAACCCACTTTTATCAAAAACTTCATAAGATTGAACATTCTCCAAATATGTGGGATCTAAAGTTGACATTCTTCCAAACCCACTTTCAATATTATTGCAAACATTATAATCAATCTCATATTCGTCATGGGGCTTAAATAAATTTTCAAGATCAAAAGAAGAATCACCCCAATCATGATCATTGCAACAAGTAGTAGACATAGCA
>NW_024111699.1:0-9682 GCF_003073215.2 Triticum urartu | reverse complement strand
GTTTGGTAGCACACAAAGTGTTCCTCCGGCAAACGGGAGTTGCATAATCTCATAGTCATAGGAACATGTATAAGTCATGAAGAAAGCAATAGCAACATACTAAATGATCGGGTGCTAAGCTAATGGAATGGGTCATGTCAATCAGATCATTCAACTAATGATGTGATCTCGTTAATCAAATGATAACTTCTTTGTCTATGGTTAGGAAACTTAACCATCTTTGATTAACGAGCTAGTCAAGTAGAGGCATACTAGTGACACTCTGTTTGTCTATGTATTCACACATGTATTATGTTTCCGGTTAATACAATTCTAGCATGAATAATAAACATTTATCATGATATAAGGAAATAAATAATAACTTTATTATTGCCTCTAGGGCATATTTCCTTCAGCATGCACCCCGAGGAGTTTCAGGAATTATGATGTGTTGGTTTTATTGGTTGAAACCATTAATGGTTGTCTGAGTTACTGGACTAGGACTGTTTGGGCATGAATTGTGTGCTCTATAACTCCTTCCTATTGGATATTTTTGCTCTCCTTATTGCACATGTTCCTGAGAAAAGTGAAGTACTTATGTCGATAAGATGTTGATTCTCAAAACTCTTAACATCTTATAGTGTATCGGTAGTGTTAAAACAAAAATAGCGATTACTTTTCTCGTGTTATCGTCTATTGTGTTTCTTCTGTCCTTGATTCCAAAGGAACTGTAGTAATTACTTTGCCTAAAGTTTGTGTTATTTCCATTTACGATGTGTTCAACTCAATTGTGTTACTAAAATACTTTTATCGACGGATATTTATCAAGAAGTAACATGTCACCACTTTGAATACAACCTTAGTTTTACATGCATTAGTTTTCTAATTAAATGTTGTCGTTGTAAGCATCAAAACTATCTTCTAGATTCACAACTTATGCTTATGCCTCCGTTTAAAAAAAACTAGCTTCTACAGTTACAGCCTTGCTGGGAGCCAGGGTGAGAAACTAAATGTTGGGGAACGTTGCAGAAAACAAAAATTTTCCTACGGTTTCACCAAGATCCATCTATGAGTTCATCTAGCAACGAGTGATTGGATTGCATCTACATACCTTTGTAGATCACGCGCGGAAGCGTACTATCATTAAGAATAAACCATTCACCATCGGAGCATGACCATAAAACATATCTCTTATATAAATAGAACAACCATTATTCTCGGCTTTAAATGAGTAGCCATCTCGTATTAAACGAGATCCTGATACAATGTTCATGCTCAAACTTGGCACTAAATAACAATTATTGAGGTTCAAAACTAATCCCGTAGGTAAATGTAGAGGTAGCGTGCCGACGACGATCACATCGACCTTGGAACCATTCCCGACGCGCATCGTCACCTCGTCCTTCGCCAGTCTCCGCTTATTCCGAAGCTCCTGCTTTGAGTTACAAATGTGAGCAACTGCACCGGTATCAAATACCCAGGAGCTACTACGAGTACTGGTAAGGTACACATCAATTACATGTATATCACATATACCTTTCGTTTTGCCGGCCTTCTTGTCCGCTAAGTATTTGGGGCAGTTCAGCTTCCAGTGACCACTTTCCTTGCAATAAAAGCACTCAGTCTCGGGGTTGGGTCCATTCTTTGGCTTCTTCCCGGCAGCTTGCTTGCCGGGCGCGGCAACTCCCTTGCCGTCCTTCTTGAAGTTCTTTTTACCCTTGCCCTTCTTGAACTTAGTGGTTTTATTGACCATCAACACTTGATGTTCCTTCTTGACTTCTACCTCTACTGATTTCAGCATAGCAAATACTTCAGGAATGGTCTTTTCCATCCCCTGCATATTGAAGTTCATCACAAAGCTCTTGTAGCTCGGTGGAAGCGACTGAAGGATTCTGTCAATGACCGCGCCATCCGGGAGATTAACTCCCAGCTGAGTCAAGCGGTTATGCAACCCAGACATAGTGAGTATGTGCTCACTGACAGAACTGTTTTCCTCCATCTTACAGCTGAAGAACTTGTCGGAGACTTGATATCTCTTGACCCGGGCATGAGCTTGGAAAACCATTTTCAGCTCTTCGAACATCTCATATGCTCCGTGTCTCTCAAAACGTTTTTGGAGCCCCGGCTCTAAGCTGTAAAGTATGCCGCACTGAACGAGGGAGTAGTCATCGGTACGTGCCTGCCAAGCATTCATAACGTCTTGTTCTGCAGGGAGAACAGGTGCGTCACCCAGCGGTGCTTGTAGGACATAATCTTTCTTGGCAGCTATGAGGATGATCCTCAGGTTCCGGACCCAGTCCGTGTAGTTGCTGCCATCGTCTTTCAGCTTGGTTTTCTCTAGGAACGCGTTGAAGTTGAGGACTACGTTGGCCATTTGATCTACAAGACATATTGTAAATTTTTAGACTAAGTTCATGATAATTAAGTTCATCTAATCAAATTATTCAATGAACTCCCACTTAGACATCCCTCCTGTCATCTAAGTATAACATGATCCGAGTTAACTAGGCCGTGTCCGATCATCACGTGAGACGGACTAGTCAACATCGGTGAACATCTTCATGTTGATCGTATCTTCTATACGACTCATGCTCGACCTTTCGGTCTTCTGTGTTCCGAGGCCATGTCTGTACATGCTAGGCTCGTCAAGTCAACCTAAGTGTTTGCATGTGTAAATCTGTCTTACACCCGTTGTATGTGAACGTTAGAATCTATCACGCCCGATCATCATGTGGTGCTTCGAAACAACAAACTGTCGCAACGGTGCACAGTCAGGGGGAACAATTTCTTGAAATTATTATGAGGGATCATCTTATTTACTACCGTCGTTCTAAGTAAACAAGATGCAAAAACATGATAAACATCACATGCAATCAAATAATAAAAGTGACATGATATGGCCAATATCACATAGCTCCTTTGATCTCCATCTTGGGGCTCCATGATCATCTTGTCACCGGCATGACACCATGATCTCCATCATCATGATCTCCATCATCGTGTCTCCATGAAGTTGCTCGCCAACTATTACTTCTAATAATATGGCTAATGCGTTTAGCAATAAAGTAAAGTAATTTACATGGCGTTTCTCAATGACACGTAGGTCATACAAAAAATAAAGACAACTCCTATGGCTCCTGCCGGTTGTCATACTCATCGACATGCAAGTCGTGATTCCTACTACAATAGCATGAACATCTCATACATCACATATATATCATTCATCATTCATCACAAATTTGGCCATATCACATCACAAAACACTTGCTGCAAAAACAAGTTAGACGTCCTCTAATTGTTGTTGCAAGTTTTACGTGGCTGCAATAGGGTTCTAGCAAGAACGTTTTCTTACCTACATGAAAGCCACAACGTGATTTTCAACTTCTATTTACCCTTCATCAGGACCCTTTTCATCGAATCCGCTCCAACTAAAGTAGGAGAGACAGACACCCGCCAGCCACCTTATGCAACTAGTGCATGTTAGTCGGTGGAACCGGTCTCACGTAAGCGTATGTGTAAGGTTGGTCCGGGCCGCTTCATCCTACAATACCGTTGAAGCAAGATAAGACTAGTAGCGGCAAGAAAGTTGACAACATCTAAGCCCACAACAAATTGTGTGCTACTCGCGCAAGAAGAACTACGCATAGACCTAGCTCATGATGCCACTGTTGGGGAACGTTGCAGAAAACAAAAATTTTCCTACGGTTTCACCAAGATCCATCTATGAGTTCATCTAGCAACGAGTGATTGGATTGCATCTACATACCTTTGTAGATCACGCGCGGAAGCGTTCAAAGAACGGGGATGAGGAAGTCATACTCGACGTGATCCAAATCACCGGAGATCCTAGCGTCGAACGGACGGCACCTCCGTGTTCAACACACGTACGGTCAGCGTAACGTCTCCTTCTTCTTGATCCAGCAAGGGGGAAGGAGAGGTTGAGGAAGATGGCTCCAGCAGCAGCACGACGACGTGGTGGTGGTGGAGCTGCAGTACTCCGTCAGGGCTTCGCCAAGCTCTATGGAGGAGGAGGGGTGTTGGAGAGGGAGAGGGAGGCACCAAAGGCGTTGGATGAGAGGCCCTCCCTCCTCCCCACTATATATAGGGGGCCTACGGGGGGCGCCGGCCCTAGGAGATGCAATCTCCTAGGGGGGCGGCGGCCAAGGGGTGGGGGGCTTGCCCCCCAAGCAAGGGGGCGCCCCCTTTAGGGTTTCCCCCACCCTAGGCGCATGGGCCCTAGGGGAAGTGGCGCCCCAGCCCACTTTGGGCTGGATCCCTTCCCACTTCAGCCCATGGGGCCCTCCGGGATAGGTGGCCCCACCCGGTGGACCCCCGGGACCCTTCCGGTGGTCCCGGTACAATACCGGTGACCCCGAAACTTGTCCCGATGGCCGAAATAGCACTTCCTATATATAATTCTTTACCTTCGGACCATTCCGGAACTCCTCGTGACGTCCGGGATCTCATCCGGGACTCCGAACAACATTCGGGTTACTGCATATACATATCCCTACAACCCTAGCGTCACCGAACCTTAAGTGTGTAGACCCTACGGGTTCGGGAGACATGTAGACATGACCGAGATTGCTCTCCGGTTAATAAGCAACAGCGGGATCTGGATACCCATGTTGGCTCCCACATGCTCCTCGATGATCTCATCGGATGAACCACGATGTCGAGGATTCAAGCAACCCCATATACAATTCCCTTTGTCAATCGGTATGTTACTTGCCCGAGATTCGATCGTCGGTATCTCAATACCTCGTTCAATCTCGTTACCGGCAAGTCACTTTACTCGTACCGTAATGCATGATCCCGTGACCATACACTTGGTCACTTTGAGCTCATAATGATGATGCATTACCGAGTGGGCCCTGTGATACCTCTCCGTCATACGGAGTGACAAATCCCAGTCTTGATCCGTGTCAACCCAACAGACACTTTCGGAGATACCCGTAGTATACCTTTATGGTCACCCAGTTACGTTGTGACGTTTGGTACACCCAAAGCACTCCTACGGTGTCCGGGAGTTACACGATCTCATGGTCTAAGGAAAAGATACTTGACATTGGAAAACTCTAGCAAACGAACTATACGATCTTGTGCTATGTTTAGGATTGGGTCTTGTCCATCACATCATTCTCCTAATGATGTGATCTCGTTATCAATGACATCCAATGTCCATAGTCAGGAAACCATGACTATCTGTTGATCAACGAGCTAGTCAACTAGAGGATTACTAGGGACATGTTGGTGTCTATTATTCACACATGTATTACGATTTCCGGATAACACAATTATAGCATGAATAAAAGACAATTATCATGAACAAGGAAATGTCGAACGATTCAAAGCAAGACTTGTCGAAGCCCTGCGGAGTGTCACTAGTATGCCTCTACTTGACTAGCTCGTTAATCAAAGATGGTTATGTTTCCTAACCATAAACAAAGAGTTGTTATTTGATTAACGAGATCACATCATTAGGTGAATGATCTGATTGACATGACCCATTTCAGTAGCTTAGCACCCGATCGTTTAGTATGTTGCTATTGCTTTCTTCATGACTTATACATGTTCCTATGACTATGAGATTATGCAACTCCCGTTTGCCGGAGGAACACTTTGTGTGCTATCAAACGTCATAACGTAAATGGGTGATTATAAAGGTGCTCTACAGGTGTCTCCAAATGTAGATGTTGGGTTGGCGTATTTCGAGATTAGGATTTGTCACTCCGATTGTCGGAGAGGTATCTCTGGGCCCTCTTGGTAATGCACATCACATAAGCCTTGCAAGCATTGCAACTAATGAGTTAGTTGCGGGATGATGCATTACAGAACGAGTAAAGAGACTTGCCGGTAACGAGATTGAACTAGGTATTGGATACCGACGATCGAATCTCGGGCAAGTAACATACCGATGACAAAGGGAACAACGTATGTTTTTATGCGGTCTGACCGATAAAGATCTTCGTAGAATATGTAGGAGCCAATATGGGCATCCAGGTCCCGCTATTGGTTATTGATCAGAGAGGTGTCTCGGTCATGTCTACATAGTTCTCGAACCCGTAGGGTCCGCACGCTTAACATTCGTTGACGATATAGTACTATGTGAGTTATGTATGTTGGTGAACGAATGTTGTTCGGAGTCCGAGATGAGATCACGGACATGACGAGGAACTCCGGAATGGTCCGGAGATAAAGTTTGATATATATGATAATAGTGTTTGGTCACCGGAAGGGTTCCGGAAATCACCGGAAGGGGTTCCGGATGTTTCTCGAAATGTTTGGGTACGAGAACACTTTATTTGGGCCAAAGGGGAAAGCCCACAAGGTTTTTGGAAAGCGCAAAAGGAAGTTTTGTGGAGTCCAGGGGCCAGACGCCGGGAACCCTGGCGTCTGGCCCTGGAGTCCGAGAAGGACTCTTGCCTTTCGGGTGAAACCGACTTTGTGGAGGCTTTTACTCCAAGTTTCGACCCCAGGGCTCAAGATATAAATAGAGGGGCAGGGCTAGCACCAAAGACACATCAAGAAACACCAAGCCGTGTGCCGGCAACCCTGTCTCCTCTAGTTTATCCTCTGTCATAGTTTTCGTAGTGCTTAGGCGAAGCCCTGCGGAGATTGTTCTTCACCAACACCGTCACCACGCCGTCGTGCTGCCGGAACTCATCTACTACTTCGCCCCTCTTGCTGGATCGAGAAGGCGAGGACGTCACCGAGCCGAACGTGTGCAGAACTCGGAGGTGCCGTGCTTTCGGTACTTGGATCGGTCGGACGTGAAGACGTACGACTACATCAACCGCGTTGATATAACGCTTCCGCGAACGGTCTACGAGGGTACGTAGACAACACTCTCCTCTCTCGTTGCTATGCATTACCATGATCTTGCGTGTGCGTAGGAAATTTTTTGAAATTACTACGTTCCCCAACAGTGGCATCCGAGCCTAGGTTTTATGGTTTGATGTTATTTGCACGAGTAGAACACAAGTGAGTTGTGGGCGATATAAGTCATACTGCCTACCAGCATGTCATACTTTGGTTCGGCGGTATTGTTGGATGAAGCGGCCCGGACCGGCATTACGCGTACGCTTACGCGAGACCGGTTCTCCCGACGTGCTTTGCCCAAAGGTGGCTTGCGGGTGACTGTTTCTCCAACTTTAGTTGAACCGAGTGTGGCTACGCCCGGTCCTTGCGAAGGTTAAAACGGCATCAACTTGACAAACTATCGTTGTGGTTTTGATGCGTAGGTGAGATTGGTTCTTGCTTAAGCCCGTAGCAGCCACGTAAAACTTGCAACAAACAAAGTACAGGACGTCTAACTTGTTTTTGCAGGGCATGTTGTGATGTGATATGGTCAAGACATGATGCTGATTTTATTGTATGAGATGATCATGTTTTGTAACTGAGTTATCGGCAACTAGCAGGAGCCATATGGTTGTCGCTTTATTGTATGCAATGCAATCGCGCTGTAATGCTTTACTTTATCACTAAGCGGTAGCGATAGTCGTGGAAGCATAATATTGGCAAGACGACAACGATGCTACGATGGAGATCAAGGTGTCGCGCCGGTGACGATGGTGATCATGACGGTGCTTCGGAGATGGAGATCACAAGCACAAGATGATGATGGTCATATCATATCACTTATATTGATTGCATGTGATGTTTATCTTTTATGCATCTTATCTTGCTTTGATTGACGGTAGCATTATCAAGAACTGTTCTCCCTAAGTATGCACCATTGCCAAAGTTCGTCGTGCCCAGACACCACGTGATGATCGGGTGTGATAAGCTCTACGTCCATCTACAACGGGTGCAAGCCAGTTTTGCACACGCAGAATACTCAGGTTAAACTTGACGAGCCTAGCATATGCAGATATGGCCTCGGAACACGGAGACCGAAAGGTCGAGCGTGAATCATATAGTAGATATGATCAACATAATGATGTTCACCATTGAAAACTAATCCATTTCATGTGATGATCGGTTATGCTTTAGTTGATTTGGATCACGTGATCACTTAGAGGATTAGAGGGATGTCTATCTAAGTGGGAGTTCTTTAAGTAATTTGATTAATTGAACTTAAATTTATCATGAACTTAGTACCTGATAGTATCTTGCTTATGTATGTTTGATTGTAGATAGATGGCCTGTGCTGTTGTTCCGTTGAATTTTAATGCGTTCCTTGAGAAAGCAAAGTTGAAAGATGATGGTAGCAATTACACGGACTGGGTCCGTAACTTGAGGATTATCCTCATTGCTGCACAGAAGAATTACGTCCTGGAAGCACCGCTGGGTGCCAGGCCTGCTGCTGGAGCAACACCAGATGTTATGAACATCTGGCAGAGCAAAGCTGATAACTACTCGATAGTTCAGTGTGCCATGCTTTACGGCTTAGAATCAGGACTTCAACGACGTTTTGAACGTCATGGAGCATATGAGATGTTCCAGGAGTTGAAGTTAATATTTCAAGCAAATGCTCGGATTGAGAGATATGAAGTCTCCAATAAGTTCTATAGCTGCAAGATGGAGGAGAACAGTTCTGTCAGTGAGCATATACTCAAAATGTCTGGGTATAATAATCACTTGATTTAGATGGGAGTTAATCTTCCAGATGATTGCGTCATTGACAGAATTCTCCAATCACTGCCACCAAGCTACAAGAGTTCGTGATGAACTATAATATGCAAGGGATGAATAAGACTATTCCCGAGCTCTTCGCAATGCTGAAAGCTGCGGAGGTAGAAATCAAGAAGGAACATCAAGTGTTGATGGTCAACAAGACCACTAGTTTCAAGAAAAAGGGCAAAGGGAAGAAGAAGGGGAACTTCAAGAAGAACGGCAAGCAAGTTGCTGCTCAGGAGAAGAAACCCAAGTCTGGACCTAAGCCTGAAACTGAGTGCTTCTACTGCAAGCAGACTGGTCACTGGAAGCAGAACTGCCCCAAGTATTTGGCGGATAAGAAGGATGGCAAGGTGAACAAAGGTATATGTGATATACATGTTATTGATGTGTACCTTACTAGAGCTCGCAGTAGCACCTGGGTATTTGATACTGGTTCTGTTGCTAATATTCGCAACTCGAAACAGGGACTACGGATTAAGCGAACACTGGCAAAGGACGAGGTGATGATGCGCGTGGGAAACGGTTCCAAAGTCGATGTGATCGCGGTTGGCACGCTACCTCTACATCTACCTTCGGGATTAATATTAGACCTAAATAATTGTTATTTGGTGCCAACGTTGAGCATGAACATTATATCTGGATCTTGTTTAATGCGAGACGGTTATTCATTTAAATCAGAGAATAATGGTTGTTCTATTTATATGAGTAATATCTTTTATGGTCATGCACCTTTGAAGAGTGGTCTATTTTTGATGAATCTCGATAGTAGTAACACACATATTCATAATGTTGAAGCCAAAAGATGCAGAGTTGATAATGATAGTGCAACTTATTTGTGGCACTGCCATTTAGGTCATATCGGTATAAAACGCATGAAGAAACTCCATACTGATGGACTTTTGGAACCACTTGATTATGAATCACTTGGTACTTGCGAACCGTGCCTCATGGGCAAGATGACTAAAACACCGTTCTTTGGTACTATGGAGAGAGCAACAGATTTGTTGGAAATCATACATACCGATGTATGTGGTCCGATGAATATTGAGGCTCGTGGCGGATATCGTTATTTTCTCACCTT
>NW_024111698.1:0-24186 GCF_003073215.2 Triticum urartu | reverse complement strand
CGGCCGGGGGGGGGGGGGGGGGGGTTCCGGTAACCCCCAGGTACTCTGGTATATATCCGATAACCCCCGAAACCATTCTGGTGTCTGAATATAGTCGTCTAATATATCAATCTTCATGTCTCGACCATTTCGAGACTCCTCGTCATGTCCGTGATCACATCTGGGACTCCGAACTACCTTCGGTACATCAAAACACATAAACTCATAATATAACCGTCATCGAACTTTAAGCGTGCGGACCCTACGGATCGAGAACTATGTAGACATGACCGAGACACGTCTCCGGTCAATAACCAATAGCGGAACCTGGATGCTCATATTAGCTCCTACATATTCTACGAAGATCTTTATCGGTCAAACCGCATAACAACATACGTTGTTCCCTTTGTCATCGGTATGTTACTTGCCCGAGATTCAATCGTCGGTATCTCAATACCTTGTTTAATCTCGTTACCGGCAAGTCTCTTTACTCGTTCCGTAATACATCATTTCGCAACTAACTCATTAGTCACATTGCTTGCAAGGCTTATAGTGATGTGCATTACCGAGAGGGCCCAGAGATACCTCTCCGACAATCGGAGTGACAAATCCTAATCTCAAAATACGCCAACCCAACAAGTACCTTTGGAGACACCTGTAGAGCACCTTTATAATCACCCAGTTATGTTGTGACGTTTGGTAGCACACAAAGTGTTCCTCCGGTAAATGGGAGTTGCATAATCTCATAGTCATAGGAACATGTATAAGTCATGAAGAAAGCAATAGCAACAAACTAAACGATCATCGTGCTAAGCTAACTGATGGGTCAAGTCAATCACATCATTCTCTAATGATGTGATCCCGTTAATCAAATGACAACTCATGTCTATGGTTAGGAAACATAAACATCATTGATTCAACGAGCTAGTCAAGTAGAGGCATACTAGTGACACTATGTTTGTGTATGTATTCACACATGTATTATGTTTCCGGTTAATACAATTCTAGCATGAATAGTAAACATTTATCATGATATAAGGAAATAAATAATAACTTTATTATTGCCTCTAGGGCATATTTCCTTCAATCTCTCACTTGCACTAGAGTCAATAATCTAGTTCACATCGCCATGTGATTTAACATCAATAGTTCACATCACCATGTGATTAACACCCATAGCTCACATCGTCATGTGACCAACACCCAAAGGGTTTACTAGAGTCAATAATCTAGTTCACATCGCTATGTGATTAACACCCAAAGAGTACTAAGGTGTGATCATGTTTTGCTTGTGAGAGAAGTTTAGTCTATGGGTCTGCCACATTCAGACCTGTATGTATTTTGCAAATTTCTATGTCAACAATGCTCTGCACGGAGCTACTCTAGCTAATTGCTCCCACTTTCAAAATGTATCCAGATTAAGACTTTAGAGTCATCTGGATCAGTGTCAAAATTTGCATCGACGTAACCCTTTACGATGAACCTTTTGTCACCTCCATAATCAAGAAACATATCCTTATTCCACTAAGGATATTTTGACCGCTGCCCATTGATCTACTCCTAGATCACTATTGTACTCCCTTGCTAAACGCAGTGTAGGGTATACAATAGATCTGGTACACAGCATGGCATACTTTATAGAAACTATGGCTGAGGCATAGGGAATGACTTTCATTCTCTTTCTATCTTCTGCCGTGGTCAGGCTTTGAGTCTTACTCAATTTCACACCTTGTAACACAGGTAAGAACTCTTTCTTTGAATGTTCCATTTTGAACTACTTCAAAATCTTGTCAAGCTATGTACTCATTGAAAAAACTTATCAAGCGTCTTGATCTATCTCTATAGATCTTGATGCTCAATATGTAAGCAGCTTCACCGAGGTCTTTCTTTGGAAAACTCCTTTCAAACACTCCTTTATGCTTTGAAGAATAATTCTACATTATTTCCGATCAACAATATGTCATTCACATATACTTATCATAAATGCTGTAGTGCTCCCACTCACTTCCTTGTAAATACTGGCTTCACCGCAAGTCTGTATAAAACTATATGCTTTGATCAACTTATCAAAGCGTATATTCCAACTCCGAGATGCTTGCACCAGTCCATAGATGGATCGCTGGAGCTTGCATATTTTGTTAGCACATTTAGGATTGACAAAACCTTCTGGTTGCATCATATACAACTCTTTCTTTAATAAATCCTTTAAGGAATGCAATTTTGTTTATCCATTTGCCAGATTTCATAAAATGCGGCAATTTGCTAACATGATTCGGACAGACTTAAGCATCACTATGAGTGAGAAAATCTCATCATAATCAACACCTTGAACTTTGTCAAAAACCTTTTTCAACAAGTCTAGCTTTGTAGATAGTAACACTACTATCAGCGCCCGTCTTCCTCTTGAAGATCCATTTATTTTCTATGGCTTGCCGATCAACGGGTAAGTCAACCAAAGTCCACACTTTGTTCTCATACATGGATCCCATCTCAGATTTCGTGGCCTTAAGCTATTTCGTGGAATCTGGGCTCATCATCACTTCCTCATAGTTCGTAGGTTTGTCATGGTCAAGTAACATGAACTTCAGAATAGGATTACCGTACCACTCTGGTGCGGAACATACTCTGGTTGACCTACGAGGTTCGGTAGTAACTTGATCCGAAGCTTTCATGATCATCATCATTAACTTGCTCAGTAATTGGTGTAAGCATCACTGGAACTGACTTCAGTGATGAACTACTTTCCAATTTGGGAGAAGGTACAATTACCTTATGAAGCTCTACTTTCCTCCCACTCACTTCTTTCGAGAGAAACTCTTTCTCTAGAAAAGATCCATTTTTAGCAACGAATATCTTGCCTTCGGATCTGTGATAGAAGGTGTACCCAACAGTAACTTTTGGGTATCCTATGAAGACGCACTTTTCCGATTTGGGTTTGAGCATATTAGGATGAAACTTTTTCACATAAGCATCGCAACCCCAAACTTTAAGAAACGACAACTTTGGTTTCTTGCCAAACCACAGTTCATATGGTGTCGTCTCAACGGATTTAGATGGTGCCCTATTTAACGTGAATGCAGCTGTCTCTAATGCATAATCGCAAAACGATAGTGGTAAATTGGTAAGAGACATCATAGATTGCACCATATCTAATAAAGTACGGTTACGATGTTCGGACACACCATTACTCTATGGTGTTCCGGGTGGCGTGAGTTGCGAAACTATTCCGCATTGTTTCAAATGAAGACCAAACTCGCAACTCAAATATTCTCCTCCACGATCAGATCGTAGAAACTTTATTTTCTTGTTACGATGATTTTCCACTTCACTCTGAAATTCTTTGAACTTTTCAAATGTTTCAGACTTATGTTTCTTCAAGTAGACATATCTATATATGCTCAAATCATCTATGATGGTCAGAAAATAACGATACCCGCCACGAGCATCAACACTCATCGGGCCTCATACATCAGTATGTATTATATCCAATAAGTCAGTTGCTCGCTCAATTGTTCTAGAGAACGGAGTCTTAGTCATCTTTGCCCATGAGGCATGGTTCGCAAGCATCTACTGATTCATTAATCAAGTGATTTCAAAAGCCCATCAGCATGGATTTTCTTCATGCGCTTTACACCAATATGACCTAAACGGCAGTGCCACAAATAAGTTGCTGATGACCCACAAGTATAGGGGATCTATCATAGTCCTCTCGATAAGTAAGAGTGTCGAACCCAACGAGGAGCATAAGGAAATGATAAGCGGTTTTCAGCAAGGTATTCTCTGCAAATAATGAAATAAGTGGTAACAAATAGTTTTGTGATAAGGTAATTTGTAAAGAGCAACAAGTAAAAAAAGTAAATAAAGTGCAGCAAGGTGGCCCAATCCTTTTTGTAGCAAAGGACAAGCCTGGACAAACTCTTATATAAGGAAAAGCGCTCCCGAGGACACATGGGAATATCGTCAAGCTAGTTTTCATCACGTTCATATGATTCGCGTTCGGTACTTTGATAATTTGACATGTGGGTGGACCAGTGCTTGGGTGATGTTCTTACTTGAAAAAGCATCCCACTTATGATTAACCTCTATTGCAAGCATCCGCAACTACAACAAAAGTATTAAGGTAAACCTAACCATAGCATGAAACATATGGATCCAATCAGCCCCTTATGAAGCAACACATAAACTAGGGTTTAAGCTTCTGTCACTCTAGCAACCCATCATCTAATTATTACTTCCCAATGCCTTCCTCTAGGCCCAAATAATGGTGAAGTGTTATGTAGTCGACGTTCACATAACACCACTAGAGGCTAGACAACATACATCTCATCAAAATATCGAACGAATACCAAATTCACATGACTACTAATAGCAAGACTTCTCCCTTGTCCTCAGGAACAAACATAACTACTCACAAAGCATATTCATGTTCATAATCAGAGGGGTAATAATATGCATAAAGGATCTGAACATATGATCTCCCACCAATTAAACCAACTAACATCAACTACAAAGAGTAATTAACACTACTAGCAACCTACTAGCACCAATCCCGGACTTGGAGACAAGAATTGGATACAAGAGATGAACTAGGGTTTTGAGATGAGATGGTGCTGATGAAGATGTTGATGGAGATTGCCCTCTCCCGATGAGAGGAGCATTGGTGATGACGATGGTGATGATTTCCCCCTCCGGGAGGGAAGTTTCCCCAGCAGAACAGCTCTGCCTGAGCCCTAGATTGGTTCCGCCAAGGTTCCGCCTCGTGGCGGCGGAGTTTCGTCCCGAAAGGTTGCTTCTAGTTTTTTTCTCAACGAAAGACTTCATATAGCAGAAGATGGTCATCAGAGAGCCACCAGGGGGCCCACGAGGGCAAGGGGGCACGCCTAGGGGGTAGGCGCCCCCACCCTCATGGATGGGGTGGCCCCCTCGTGTGTGCTCTGTTCACCCAATTTCGTTCTGTTATCACGTTGGGGGTTGCCATTTCTCGGTTGGTTGAGGTTTTTTGTTTCAATTGTCTGTTTGTCTCTATATATTGGCGAAAACGTGACTTCCGTATAGTGGCAGGTACTTTTTGGGAGGGTGGCATTAGAGTAGGCTCTAATATTTGCTTCCTTGGTTTTCCAGCCCAGAGAGTCGCAGCTCGTACGATCTCCCTTCTTTGTGTAAACCCTTGTAAAATAAGGAGAGAATTGCATATATGGGAACTAATGGTGCAGAGTTAACTAACCGCATTACTGGTGTCGGCGTGAAGGCCATACAAGACGCGCGAAAGGTGGTTTGTCGACGAAGGAGTCCATCGATGCAAAATGCGACGTACTCTGCTCTCAACTCCCCGAACATGCGTTAACCGGGGGTGGGTTGGTCCTTGTCCTCAAGGCGAATACCTATACTCGCAACAATAGGTTATCCATCATTTATGAGACGATGCGTTCGATAAAAAACATACGGAATTGAGGTCGCACATGGATCATTCATGAGAGACAGTAAACACAGCACATCAATCACATATATATTGGTCCATCGGCGTCCTTGCTGATTTCCGCTTCCTTTACGACATAAGTGACGGACACTTCATTGCCGGAGTGCTTCACCTGATTGAACAGTCAGCAACCTCTCAGTTGGGAAACTAACAGACTCATAAACCCTCAGCTGCATCCCTGAGGCATTGCTTACATAACACTCGGACAAGAGCAATTAGATGCGTAAGCTTGTGTCAGACGCAGATCATTCATTCTATATCTATATCTTATCATCAATCGCTCTTTCACAAGTTGCCTTCAGGCCGCATTCACACTATATGTGCGCTAGTGCTCGCGAAGCATTTCTCAACGGCCTCCGAGTTTCCGCTACAGCGAAGGATAGGATACGGGCGCAGAGAAAGATTAGCTGTGGTAACGCGTCTGGTGGTCCCGCTTTCCTCCCAACCTTTTACCTCAAGGGTAATGTCAACAATAATAGTTCATGAAAACTCACATCCAATTAGCTATATATATCAGGATCTTTCCAACACACAGTGCTTGCCAAAGGATAAAATGTAAAAAGGAAAGATGAAGATCACCATGACTCTTATATAAAGTATAAGACAAGAATAGAAGAGAGGCCCTTCGCAAAGGGAAGAAGAGGTTGTCATGTGTTTTTAAGGTTGGATGTACGAAATCTTAATGCAAAAGAACGTCACTTTATATTGGCACTTGTGATATGGACCTTTATTATGCAGTCTGTCGCTTTTATTTCTTCCACATCACAAGATCGTATAAAGCTTATTTTCTCCACACTAATAAATCATACATATTTAGAGAGAAATTTTTATTGCTTGCAACGATGACAACTTACTTGAAGGATCTTACTCAATCCATAGGTAGATATGGTGGACTCTCATGGCAAAACTGGGTTTAAGGATATTTGGAAGCACAAGTAGTATCTCTACTTGGTGCAAATAATTTGGCTAGCATGAGGGGGAAAGGCAAGCTCAACATGTTGGATGATCCATGACAATATAATTTATTTCGGATGTAAGAAAACATAACCCATTACCTTGTCTTCCTTTGTGACGCCCGGATAATTAGGCTACAGTAATCCCACATTATTGATGCCATGTCACCATGGTTACTGTTGTTAATCTCGCATTAGTTCAAAACCGGTTCGGTATTTAAACTTCAAATTAAAGTCGATTGGTGAAAGTTTTGAAACATTAAAATTAAAATGTTCGTTTTGTGTCAATTACTCCATACTAAATGTGGGTGAAACCACACTTTTATAAAATTCTGAAATACTCTAAAATGATTAAAACAGTAGCAACAACAATTATTAAAATACCTTTTATAATTAATAAAATGTCAAATATAAGTTATTTGGTGCTTAGACTTTTTGTGACTATGGACTAGGTTGAAATACTAATTTAGATGCTAAGTTTATATTTTACTAGGACTAAAATAAATGGCAACAAAAAAACAAGAACAAAAGTAAAAAAGGCCTTCCCACCTCCCCTAGGCCTTGGCCCAACTGGTCACTAGTCCGGCCCAACCCGCCCCTGTTACCCCTTTCCCTTATTCACTACAGCTGTGACTGCCACTGATGCCCGCCACGACACCGGTCGGCACCGTGGCGACCATCCGCCTGCGAACAGCCCCCTACAAGACCCCGGCGCCCCCCACTAACCCTAGAGCGCCCCTCCCTCTCCCTCTCTCTCTGACCCACCTCCTCCAGATCCAACCGTGCCCGATGCCGTCGTCGTGTGCCGCTCGATCCCACGGCCACCGTTCGTCCCTTGCCTCGTCGACGAGTCCAGGAGCACTTTAGCGCCGTCCTCTTCCTCGATGTCGAGCCACAAGGCACCGGACGGCCCAGTGACGCCACCCCAACCTCCACTTCCTCCTCGGGCTTCGGCGGCCACCGCATCGATCCGCGCCGCCTTGAGCTTCTCCGGTGTCCCCGGTCCTTCTCGTCAATGCAGTGAGCACACACGCACGCCCCCCTCTGCCCCCTCCAGTTTTGCTGTCGTAGCTAGCCCCGCCGCCCTGCTTACTCGCTACTGCTACCGCCGCAACCGCCTACGGTCGTCCGCGCACACGCCAGTAACTACGGCCACCCAGGGCCGCACCCTACTCCCCCGCCCTGCTACCCGCATGCAACGCCGTCCCCTGTTTGCTCGCATGCCCGGCCGTGGCGGCTCCTCCCGACCGCTCCCTCCACACACTTGAGCTACCCGTCGTGCCGCTCGCTCGCGTCGGCCGCCGTTGTCTTCGACCCCTGCCTACTGCGGCTGTGCGCGAGCCTCGACCCGCCTCTCCTCGCCGCGTCGTCCCTGTCTGGCGGCCGACTCTGGCTACGCATGCGCCCGCACGCGTGCAGCCGCACCGTGCTGCTCCCCCTCCTCGCATTGCTGGCTGCAGCTTGCTGCTGCCGCCGCTGCGCTCGCCGACGCCCGTTGGCCGCACGCTGACCCGCGTCCCTGACGCGCCCTCACACGCACCCGCGGCTGCTCGCCTTCGCCGCCGCGCCTCCCGCTCCACCCCGCGGCCGATGCTGGCCTCCTTCGCCCGACCATTCCCCACGCCGCGCTCGCTGCCCCTGCCATTGCCGCGCCGCTGCTCGCCCCGTACCGCAGCGGTCGCCGCAGCCGCCCTGCCCGTGAGTCACGTCGTCGTCGCCCCGCTGACCATCGCCACCTGCGTCGCCTCTGCCTGCCGCGGCCGGCCGGCAAGCCGCGCCGCCGACCATGCGCCCGGCGCCGGCGCCCCGTGCACGCACGCGCCTGTGCCTCGTTCGGGCGGGCGCCCACATCCCAGGCCCGCCGCGTTAACCGCCCCGGCTGGCCCTTGTGCCACTTGCCTACCGGCCCCATGCCCCTTAAAAAAGTAATAAATAAAATATTTAATGGTAAAATTAATTAGTTAACTAATTATTACTTAATTAACTTAATTAATTTAGGCTTAACTAGGTAATTAACCTATTGTCTCTATGACATGGGGCCCCACTTAGTAGATTTGACCAGTCAACGGTCAGCTCTGTTGACAGTTGACTGGGTCAACTAGGACCCCCTAGGCCCCACTGTCACCCTCTGGTTGTAACACCCCGGTTGTAACTTTCCCAATTTGTACTCCAACTCTTGCCGTTTCGGCGTTAAGTTATTTTATTTTCTCGGGTTCGGGTCTTTGTCTCCGTGTGTTGTTATCGTTGTCATGCATCTCATATCATGTCATCATGTGCATTGCATTTGCATACGTGTTCATCTCATGCATTCGAGCATTTTCCCCGTTGTCCGTTTTGCATTCCGGCGCTTCGTTCTCCTCCGGTGGTCATTTCTAGCTTTCTTTCTCGTGTGGGGATTAAACATTTCCGGATTGGACCGAGACTTGCCAAGCGGCCTTGGTTACTATCGGTAGACCGCCTGTCAAGTTTCATATCATTTGGACTTCGTTTGATACTCCAACGGTTAACCGAGGGACCGAAAAGGCCTCGTGTGTGTTGCAGCCCACCCCTCCAATTTGGCCCAAAACCACCTAAGCCTTCTCCATCATCTAGATCATTCAATCACGATCGCGTGGCCGAAAACCGCACCTCATTTGGACTCTCCTAGCTCCTCTATGCCTATTTAAAGACCACCCCCGAAATTCCCTTCTCCTTCCCCCGAAACCCTAGCCTCCCTCCATCCGGCGCGCCGGACACGTCCGCCGCACCGGACAAAATCGCCGCCGCCGCCCGCAGCCAGTGGCGTGGTGCCACGTGGCGCGCCGCCACCCGCCGCACCGGCCCGCTCGGCCCGGGGAGAGCCCCCGTGGGCCCGACGCCGGCCGCCGCCTCCTCCGCACCCCGCCGTCCTCCTCCCGCCCGGCCGCCCGAGCCGCCGCCGCCCGCCGCCGCCCGCGCCGCCTCGCCGCCGGCCGCCTCGCCCGCCGCCCGCCCTCGCCGCCGCGCCGGCGCCGCCGCCGCCGACTCCGCCGGCCTCCTCTCCCTCCTACTCGGCGACGATCCGGCCGCTCGTTTGCGTGCCACGTAAACCCTAGATCCGGTGGTAAATTTCGTCTAAGTCCCTAAGATTCCAGATCCAAGTGCCCCTGTTCATAGCTCCGTAACTTTGCATCCGTAGCTCCGATTCATGCATATAGCATATCAAAATGTTCATCTCAGAGAGTACATCATTTCATTCCATTTGCATCATTTTCATTTGAGTTTATCTTGATGCCCGAAATGCTGTTAGAAGAGGGCTACTTGAGATAATTGTCAGATCTGCTGCTCCATTTAGTTGTCATTTTTGCCATGATTAATGTGTGCATGATATGCCCTTGAGCTCTACATATGTTTTGTTAAGGGTTTTGCCATCTTTCCATAGGTGCAACCCATGTATTTTTGTGATGTGTGTGGTGACTAGCACAAGCTTGCAAAGTGGTGCACTTGGTAATTCTGATTTCAGGGACTTAGCATTTCCACTAAGTCCTTGAGCTGTTTATTTCATATGGCCATATGTTCATGTTGTTTCCTAGTGATCCGTGCCTCTTTTGAGGATGATCAGTAAGGATGTTTTGTTAATATTGTAGTGCTCTATCCATCCATGTCTTTGTTTGCAATTATGGAGCACCCTAGCTTGAGTCAATCGAGCTCTACTTTTGCTACTTTGTGAATCTGGGCAGATTGTCAACTTGTTTGCAATTTTGCCGATGATGTTGTAGTTGATCCGTGCATGCTATGCTATTGTTCTTGCCATGTCTAGCTTAATTTTGTGTATTCTTGATGGGTGTATGCTTAGCTTGTCATGACTTGCTCTGTAGTGAGTGCATCGAGCTCGTAAACATGCCTACTTGATATCTGTTTCAGCATGTGCCAGTTTTCACTAAGTCTGAAAACTGATTATGTTTTTGCCTATGTTCACATGCTTGCAATTGTATTTTCTGATCCCTTTTGGCTCAAGGTCACTAAGGGACTTTTGTTAAGCTCTTTGAGTAGCTCCATGCCATCTTTACTTTGCCATGTTCAGGTCCTGTAGCATGTAGTTTTGCTGCTCCGAAGAGTGCTACCTGATCTGAAATTCCAGACAAGTGTTAATTTCACTAAGTCTGAGACTGTTTGCCATATGCATTTTTGCCATGCTTGTTTGAACCTGTTAATGGATGAATTGGCCGTAGCTCAGTGCTAGACTTTTGTTAAGCATCTTGATGCATCCCTGCCATGTATTTTGTTGTCATGTTTGGGTGCTGTAGCATGTTCATCTCATTGCATTTAGATGGCTACTTGCTGTAAATCGCAGACCGGTGTCATATTTGAATTGCTTGCCATTTCCAAACCGTAACTCCGATTCCGACGTTCTTTATATCGTTTTCAAGCGATTTCATCTCATCTTTCCAGTTGCACACTTGGATTCCCAATTTGAGGCCAGGGTCATGCATCCCTTGTCAAATCTTGCATATGCATCCCGCATCGCATCCCGCATAGCATACCATCTTTGCATCATGTTGTTTGAGTTGCACGTGGTTGATTTGTGTCCTTGTTGCTTGTTTGTCTTGTTTGGGTAGAGTCGGGAGACGAGTTCGCTAACGAGGAGCCCGTTGAGTTTGCTTTCAAGGATCCAGTCAACTCTGACAACTGTGCAGGCAAGATGATCATACCCTTGAAATCACTATCTTTTCTATGCAAGATTGCTCGCTCTTTTGCTATGCCAATGCTACGATGCATACCACTTGCTTTCAAGCCTCCCAAATTGCCATGTCAAACCTCTAACCCACCATGTCCTAGCAAACCGTTGATTGGCTATGTTACCGCTTTGCTCAGCCCCTCTTATAGCGTTGCTAGTTGCAGGTGAAGATTGGAGGCCGTTCCCTGTTGGAACATTTATTTACTTGTTGGGATATCATTATATTGCCATGTTATCTTAATGCATCTATATACTTGGTAAAGGGTGGAAGGCTCGGCCTCTCGCCTAGTGTTTTGTTCCACTCTTGCCGCCCTAGTTTCCGTCATATCGGTGTTATGTTCCCGGATTTTGCGTTCCTTACGCGGTTGGGTTATAATGGGAACCCCTTGATAGTTCGCCTTGATTAAAGCTTCCAGCAATGCCCAACCTTGGTTTTACCATTTGCACCTCTCTTTCCCTTGGGTTTCCGGAGCCCGAGGGTCATCTTATTTACCCCCCGGGCCAGTGCTCCTCTGAGTGTTGGTCCACCGAGCGATGTCCGGGGCTACCAGGGGCAACTCTGGGCTGGCCTACCCGACGTCTTGCTCATCTGAGTGTGCCCTGAGAACGAGATATGTGCAGCTCCTATCGGGATTTGTCGGCACATTCGGGCGGTGTTGCTGGTCTTGTTTTAACCTGTCGAAGTGTCTTGAAGAACCGAGATACCGAGTTTGATCGGAACGTCTTGGGAGGAGGTCTATTCCTTCGTTGACCGTGAGAGCTTGTCAGGGGCTAAGTTGGGACTCCCCTGCAGGGATTGAACTTTCGAAAGCCGTGCCCGCGGTTATGGGCAGATGGGAATTTGTTAATGTCCGGTTGTAGATAACTTGAACCTTAACTTAATTAAAATGAATCAACAGTGTGTTACCGTGATGGCCTCTTCTCGGCGGAGTCCGGGAAGTGGACACGGTGTTGGAGTAATGTTTGCGCAGGTTTCTCTAGTTTCTCGCTCGCGCTTTGCCTCCTTCTCGCTCTCTTTTGCGAATAATAGCCACCATATATGCTAGTCGCTTGCTGCAGCCCCACATATTTTACCTTGCCTTACCTATAAGCTTAAATAGTCTTGATCGCGAGGGTGCGAGATTGCTGAGTCCCTGTGGCTCACAGATTACTATTACACCAGATGCAGGGCCTGATGATTCCGCTCCAGGTGACGCGCTCGAGCTCAAGTGGGAGTTCGACGAGGACTCTCAACGTTACTATGTTTCCTTTCCTGACGATCAGTAGTGTTGCCCAGTTGGGGGTGATCGGGACCGTGTCGCATTGTGGGTTCTCTTTTATTTTGGCGCCGTAGTCGGTCCATGAGTGTTTGAATGATGTAATGTTATTTATGTACTTGATTGACGTGGCGAGTGTAAGCCAACTATGTTATCTCCCCTTTATGATTTATATTACATGGGATGTTGTGAAGATTGCCTAACTTGCGACATATGCCTTCAATGCGATTATGCCTCTAAGTCGTGCCTCGACACGTGGGAGATATAGTCGCATCGAGGGTGTTACACTAGTACACCTCTGTGTACATAGATCTAGGTGCGCATAGCATTTAGCTATTTAATTGCTTATTAATAACAAATTCAGAATATTGTTTAAATCTTTGAAAAATCGTAGAAAATAAACCGTAGCTCAGATGAAAAAGTTTTCTACATGAAAGTTGCTCAAAACGATGAGACGAATCCGGATACGTAGCCCGTTCGTCCGCCACACATCCCTAGCATAGTGAACACACAACTTTCCCCTCCGGTTCATCTATCCGAAAACGCGAAACACCGGGAATACTTTCCCGGATGTTTCCCCCCTTTTGCCTGTATCACTTAGTACCGCGTTAGGTCACCCCTAGCACAACGTAATGCCGCATCTTGCTTTCTGTTACATTGATTGCTCTATTATTTATTGTGTTCCACCTCCGTTACTTCTTTCCGGTAGACCCCGAGACTGCCGGAGACCCCCAGTTCAACTACGGTGTTGACGACCCCTCTCTCTTGCCAGAGCAACCAGGCAAGCCCTCCCCTTGATCACCAGATATAGCCTACTCTTCTCTATACTGCTTGCATTAGAGTAGTATGGCATGCTACTGCTTTCCGTTAATCCTATTCTAAAGCATAGCTTGTCATTGTTACTACAACTGTTGATACCTTACCTGCAATCCTAATGCTTAGTATAGGATGCTAGTTTATCATCAGTGGCCCTACATTCTTGTCTGTTTGTCATGCTATACTATCGGACCATGATCACGTCGGGTGTTGATCACGGGTATATACCATACATACATACTATACAGGTGGTGACTAAAGTCGGGTCGGCTCGTTGAGTACCCGCAAGTGATTCCGATGTTGGGGGCTGAAGGGGCAGGTGGTTCCACTCAGGTAGTGGTGGGCCTAGGTTCCCGATGGTCCCTGACTGTTACTTTGAGGCAGAGCGACACGGCAGGGGGAGACCACCTAGGAGAGAGGTGGGCCTGGCCCTTGTCGGCGTTCGCGGTTACTTCAAAATAACACGCTTAACGAGATCTGGGTATTTGATCTGAGTCTGGCTACTGGCCTATACGCACTAACCAACTACGCAGGAACAGTTATGGGTAGTCGATGTCGTGGTATCAGCCGAAGCCTTCGTGACGTCAGCGACTGAGCGGCGCGCGCCGGGTTGGACTGGAACGCCTGCTCTTGTATAAGGGAGGCTAGGTCTGCTCACCGACCGCGTACGCAACGTGCAGGTGTGCAATGGGCGATGGGCCCAGACCCCTGCGCCATAGGATTTAGATCGGCGTGCTGGCCTCTCTGTTGTGCCTAGGTAGGGCTGCGAAGAGTTGACCTTCCGAGGCCGGGCATGACCCCGACAAGTGTGTCCGGACAAAGGGGATCAATCGTGTTGGGAAACGTGGTGCACCCCTGCAGGGAAGTTAATCTATTCGAATAGACGTGATCTTTGGTAACATGATGACTTAGAGTTGTACCTTGACCTTATGACAACTAGAACCTGATACTTAATAAAACACACCCTTCCAAGTGCCAGATACAACCGGTGATCGCTCTCTCACAGGGCGACGAGGGGAGGACCATCGGTTAGGATTATGCTACACGATGCTACTTGGTGAACTTGCCTTCTACTCTCTTCTTCTGCTGCAAGATGGAGGTTACCAGAAGCGTAGTCTTCGATAGGACTAGCTATCCCCCTCTTTTTCCGGCATTCTTCAGTTCAGTCCACATATGATACCCTTATTCTATTTGATACCAATGCATACATATGTAGTGTAGCTCCTTGCTTGCGAGTACTTTGGATGAGTACTCACGGTTGCTTTGCTCCCTCTTTTCCCCCTTCCTATACCCGATTGCTGCGACCAGACGATGGAGCCCAGGAGCCAGATGCCACTGTCGATGACGAACTACTACTACTCGGGAGGTGCCTACTACTACGTGCAGCCCGCTGACGACGACCAGGAGTAGTTTAGGAGGATCCCAGGCAGGAGGCCTGCGCCTCTCTTCGATCTGTATCCCAGTTTGTGCTAGCCTTCTTAAGGCAAACTTGTTTAACTTATGTCTGTACTCAGATATTGTTGTTCCGCTGACTCGTCTATGATCGAGCTCTTGTATTCGAGCCTTCGAGGCCCCTGGCTTGTAATATGATGCTTGTATGACTTATTTTATTTGTAGAGTTGTGTTGTGATATCTTCCCGTGAGTCCCTGATCTTGATCGTACACGTTTGCGTGTATGATTGTACGATTCGCTAACGAGGAGCCCGTTGAGTTTGCTTTCGAGGATCCAGTCAACTCTGACAACTGTGCAGGCAAGATGATCATACCCTCGAAATCACTACTATCTTTGCTATGCTAGATTGCTCGCTCTTTTGCTATGCCAATGCTACGATGCCTACCACTTGCTTTCAAGCCTCCCAAATTGCCATGTCAAACCTCTAACCCACCATGTCCTAGCAAACCGTTGATTGGCTATGTTACCGCTTTGCTCAGCCCCTCTTATAGCGTTGCTAGTTGCAGGTGAAGATTGGAGGCCGTTCCTTGTTGGAACATTATTTACTTGTTGGGATATCATTATATTGCCATGTTATCTTAATGCATCTATATACTTGGTAAAGGGTGGAAGGCTCGGCCTCTCGCCTAGTGTTTTGTTCCACTCTTGCCGCCCTAGTTTCCGTCATATCGGTGTTATGTTCCCGGATTTTGCGTTCCTTACGCGGTTGGGTTATAATGGGAACCCCTTGATAGTTCGCCTTGATTAAAGCTTTTCCAGCAATGCCCAACCTTGGTTTTACCATTTGCCACCTAGCCTCTTTTCCCTTGGGTTTCCGGAGCCCGAGGGTCATCTTATTTTAGCCCCCCGGGCCAGTGCTCCTCTGAGTGTTGGTCCAACCGAGCGATGTCCGGGGCTACCAGGGGCAACTCTGGGCTGGCCTACCCGACGTCTTGCTCATCTGAGTGTGCCCTGAGAACGAGATATGTGCAGCTCCTATCGGGATTTGTCGGCACATTCGGGCGGTGTTGCTGGTCTTGTTTTAACCTGTCGAAGTGTCTTGAAGAACCGAGATACCGAGTCTGATCGGAACGTCTTGGGAGGAGGTCTATTCCTTCGTTGACCGTGAGAGCTTGTCATGGGCTAAGTTGGGACTCCCCTGCAGGGATTTGAACTTTCGAAAGCCGTGCCCGCGGTTATGGGCAGATGGGAATTTGTTAATGTCCGGTTGTAGATAACTTTAACCTTAACTTAATTAAAATGAATCAACAGTGTGTAGTTACCGTGATGGCCTCTTCTCGGCGGAGTCCGGGAAGTGGACACGGTGTTGGAGTAATGTTTGCGCAGGTTGCTCTCTAGTTTCTCGCTCGCGCTTTGCCTCCTCTTCTCGCTCTCTTTTGCGAATAAGTTAGCCACCATACTTGCTAGTCGCTTGCTGCAGCTCCACATATTTTACCTTGCTTACCTATAAGCTTAAATAGTCTTGATCGCTGAGGGTGCGAGATTGCTGAGTCCCTGTGGCTCACAGATTACTATAATACCAGATGCAGGGCCTGATGATTCCGCTCCAGGAGACGCGCTTGAGCTCAAGTGGGAGTTCGACGAGGACTCTCAACGTTACTATGTTTCCTTTCCTGATGATCAGTAGTGGTGCCCAGTTGGGGGTGATCGGGACCGTGTCGCATGTTGGGTTATCTTTTATTTTGGCGCCGTAGTCGGGCCATGAGTGTTTGGTTGATGTAATGTTATTTATGTACTTGATTGACGTGGCGAGTGTAAGCCAACTATGTTATCTCCCCTTTATGATTTATATTACATGGGGTCTTGTGAGGATTGCCTAACTTGCGACATATGCCTTCAATGCGATTATGCCTCTAAGTCGTGCCTCGACACGTGGGAGATATAGTCGCATCGAGGGTGTTACAAGTTGGTAATCAGAGCCTTCCCCGACCTTAGGAGCCCCATTGCTTGATCGTTTTTAGCGGCCGAGTTGTGTCTAGAAAAATGTTTTGAGTCATTTAGGAATTATATATCTGAGAGTTTAGGAATTCTTTTTACTTCCCAGTCTCCTCATCGCTCTGGTAAGGCATCCGACGTTGAGTTTTGACTCTTCTCTTCTCAAATTTCACAAAAAAAAATTAGGATCACGCGGGTATCTTGGAATCGTTCCGATGGTTTTATGATGAGAACATTGACTTGATGCCTCCTGTCAGGGGTTTAGTGGAAGTTTCCCGGGGAGTTGAGCTCTGAGATGTTGTCATCATAATTTTATCGTTGCAGTTCTAGAATACCTGAGTTTAGTACGCCGACATCGAAAATCTCTTTTATGCAGTTCGTTGGTGAGATAACCTCGATGCCACCTAGTACTGGGGCGGGAGTTCGGGAGTATCGCCATAACTTAGATAACGGATGCTTTTCGAAGGTTGAGGTAGATGGTTTCCGAAGTTTTTCTTGGTTATGTGTTGAAGGATGGATACAGCTGGATGTAGGATTTGCTAGTTTGGGTGAGATATTATGCTTCCCCTGTATCCCCAACACCTGATTGCATAATCGGAAAGGTTCGGGAGTTTCATAGGTGGGAATTCTTGTAGCTCTAGTTCTTCTTCCACGGATATTGGTTTGAGATTGGGATTTCTTACCGATTACTCGTTCTTGATCCGTACCTTGTTGATTTATTTCTCTACCTTAATTCTACGTGGCTTCTCAATTAATGGATATGTGACCATTTCAAGAGAAATGCTTTCGTTCATTTGGTGCGGATGTGAAGACTATATGTTGCAATTTTCATTCCGTTGGATTCAACTTCAATATTTGTCTATCAATGTGCTAATGGTGGTCAACCTCTTCAGGATGGCTCCTCCAATGCGCACGACTCTGAATCCTGATCCGCCACCACCTCCACCTCCTCCGGAGGCATGGCAAGCTGTGATGGCCGCAACCAATGCAAACACACAGTTGATCATGCAAATTCTTCAAGAGCGCAATCAAGGCAACCAAGGGAACCAAGGCAACAATCAGAATCACTTTGCTACACTCAACCAGTTCCTTGCTAATGGGCCTAAGACTTTCAGCAATTGTGTTGAGGCAACCGATGCTGACAATTGGCTAGTGGATCTGTGCAAGCATTTCAAGTGCAGTAACGTCAGGCCTGAGGACTTTGTTAAGTTCGCTTCCTTCCAACTCAAAGATCAAGCTGCAGAATGGTTCCAGCAGTACAAGGACTCCAGAGGTGGACGTGTTATCACTTGGGATGAATTCCGTCAAGATTTCCGAGCTCATCATATTCCTCAAAGCGTGGTTGAAAGCAAGCGTGAGGAATTCCTCAACCTGAAGCAAGGCTCTTTGTATGTCTATGATTAGAACAAGTTGTTCCAGAAGCTCGCCTGCTTTGCCAAGCAGGACGTCCCTGATGAGAAGAGCATGATATATCAGTTCAGGGGTGGTCTCAGAGAAGAAATTCAGCTAGCTCTTGTTCTCTTCGAGCCCTTGAGATACGATGAGTTCTACAACATGGCATTGAAGTAAGAGGCTGCTCAATTGAGGTGTGATGCTTCCAAGAAGCAAGTCAGAGATGTTACTCCTTCTTCCTCTACTCAAGTGGCCAAGCAGCAAAAGTATTGGCTTCCTCCTCCTCTGTTCCGTCAGCCGTATCAGCAGAAGAGCAAAGGTGGCAGTGAATCTTCCCACCCACCCAACCCTGGCTTTCAGAACAAGACTTCGTCTCAAGCTCCAAGATCGAGTGCTCTGTATCACCGTCCGCTTTCAGAGGTCACGTGCAACAAGTGCCAACAGAAGGGTCACTATGCCAACAAGTGTTCCAACCAGAGGCGTCTTCCTCCTCCTCCTCCTGTCAGATCGGCAAGTACAGCTATGGTCAAGCATAACACCAAGTCTGCCAAGGTTAACTTGCTGAATGCAGCTCAAGCAGAGGACTCACCAGATGTGATCATGGGTGACCTTCCCGTTAATGACATTCCCGCAAGAGTTCTTTTTGACACTGGTGCATCGTTATCATTTTTATCGAAGCCTTTTGCATCTATGCATGATGTGCATACTATTGATTTGCCTAAGCCGATAGCGGTTTCTTCTCCGGGTTTGTTCATGAACACCAAAATGATGGCTCCGGATGTTACTATCATGTTGGGCGATTACAAGTTTCTTTCTTCTCCTATGGTTCTTGGTAACTCGGATATTGATCTTATTCTCGGAATGGATTGGCTTTCTAAGCACAAGGCTCAGCTTGATTGTGCAGCCAGGCAGATTCAATTGACTCATTCGTCTGAGGATGTAATTGTCTTTGCCGCTCGTGATGATACCATCCGTCTGTTTTCTCTCAATGAGAAGGGTGAATTGGATGCTATCTCTCAGATTCCACTCGTTTGCGAATATCAAGACGTCTTTCCAGAAGAGCTTCCAGGAATGCCTCCGCACCGGCCAGTTGAATTCGTTATTGATCTTGAGCCTGGCACGGAACCTGTGTGCAAGCGTCCTTACAAGCTCGGACCTGAAGAGTTGAAGGAGCTGAAGAAGCAACTCAATATTCAAGAGAAAATGGGTCTCATCCGGCCTAGTTCTTCTCCGTGGGGTTGTGGTGTTCTTTTTGTGAAGAATAAGGATGGAATGGACCGACTTTGTGTTGATTACCGTCCATTGAACAAGAAGACCATCAAGAACAAATACCCACTTCCCAACATCAATGAGCTGTTCGAACAACTCAAAGGTGCCCAAGTATTCTCCAAGCTTGATCTCCGTATGGGTTATCATCATATTCGAATCTGTGAGCAAGATATTACTAAGACGGCTTTCAGGACAAGCTATGGTTCATATGAATACACTGTCATGTCTTTTGGCCTCGTCAACGCTCCTCCGACGTTCTCTCGCATGATGAACTTCATCTTCAACGCCTACACCAATGACTTCGTTTTGGTCTATCTCGACGACATTCTGGTTTTCTCCAAGAACAAGGAAGATCATGCCAAGCACTTGCGTTTAGTTCTTGATAAGCTCAGGGAACATCACTTCTACGCCAAGTTCTCCAAGTGTGAATTTTGGCTCGATGAGGTTCTTTATCTTGGTCATATCATCTCTGCCAAGGGCATTGCCGTGAATCCTGAGAAGGTGTCTACAATTGTGAATTGGGAACCTCCTCAGAACGTGAAGCAACTCCATAGCTTCCTCGGTCTCGCAAGCTATTGCCGAAGATTCGTTGAAAACTTTTCTAAGATCGCGAAGCCTCTCTCTAATCTTCTCTAGAAGCACGTCAAGTACGTTTGGTCTCCGGAGTGTGACATTGCTTTCAACACTTTGAAAGAGAAATTGATCACTGCTCCAGTTCTGACTCCGCCTGATGAATCCAAGCCGTACGAGGTCTTTTGTGATGCCTCTCTCCAAGGTCTTGGCGCAGTTTTGATGCAAGAGAAGAAAGTTGTTGCTTATACCTCTCGCTAGTTGAAGCCTAATGAGAAGAACTACCCCACTCATGATCTCGAGTTGGCAGCAGTTGTGCATGCTCTTTTGACTTGGAGACATCTTCTATTGGGAAGAAAAGTGGATATTTTCACTGATCACAAGAGTCTCAAGTACATCTTCACTCAGCCTAATCTCAACCTCAGGCAGACTCGATGGGTCGAAATGATTCAAGAGTATAATCCAAGTATCGAGTATACTCCAGGCAAGGCCAATGTGATTGCTGACGCATTGAGCAGAAAGGCTTACTGCAACAGTCTGATTCTCAAGCCTTATCAACCCGAGCTTTGTGAAGCCTTCCGCAAACTTAATCTACAAGTTGTTCCTCAAGGTTTCCTCGCCAACCTTCAAGTATCTCCTACCTTGGAAGATCAGATTCGCCAAGCCCAGCTTCTTCATGCTATGGTGAAAAAGGTGAAGATTGGGATTGCCAAGAGTCAACCCAAGTACAAGTGCTACTGCCTTGATGACAAGGATACTCTCTTCTTCGAGGATCGTATTGTGGTACCCAAAGGTGACCTTCGTAAAGTGATCATGAACGAGGCTCACAATTCTCTCCTCTCCATCCACCCTGGGAGCACGAAGATGTATCAGGACCTTAAGCAAGCTTATTGGTGGACTCGAATGAAGTGCGAGATTGCTCAATTCGTGAATGAATGTGATGTCTGCAGAAGAGTGAAGGCAGAACATCAAAGGCTAGCTGGTCTCCTCCAACCTCTTGCCATTCCAGAATGGAAGTTTGACCACATTGAAATGGACTTCATGACTGGGTTTCCAAAGTCCAAGCGTGGCAATGATGCTATATTCGTTGTCATCGACAAACTCACTAAAGTGGCTCACTTTCTGCCTATCAAAGAGTCGATCACTTCAGCTCAATTGGCGGAACTCTATACCTCTCGTATTGTCTCTCTGCACGGTATTCCTCAAGTGATCTCTTCAGACCGTGGCAGCATCTTTACATCCAAGTTTTGGGATTCTTTTCAGAAGGCCATGGGCACCAACATCCGCTTCAGCATAGCTTTCCATCCTCAAACTAGCGGTCAAGTCGAGCGTGTCAACCAGATTCTTGAAGATATGCTCAGGGCTTGTGTGATCTCCTTCGGCATGAAGTGGGAGGATTGTCTTCCTTATGCTGAATTCTCCTACAACAACAGTTTTCAAGCAAGTTCGGGCAAGGCCCCATTTGAAATTCTATATGGCAGGAAGTGTCGTACCCCTCTCAACTGGTCTGAAACCGGTGAACGTCAGCTTTTGGGTAATGACTTAATCACAGAGGCAGAAGAAATGTGCAAATTCATTCATGATAACCTCAAAGCAGCCCAATCCCGTCAGAAGAGTTACTATGATAGTAAGCACCGTGATTTGGCTTTCGAGATCGGAGATCATGTTTACCTCCGCGTCTCTCCTATGAAAGGTACTCGTCGCTTTGGTATCAAAGGGAAGCTTGCCCCTAGATACGTGGGACCTTTCAAGATTGTCAGCAAGAGAGGCGACCTCGCCTATCAACTCGAGCTTCCTTCAAACTTTGCAAATGTTCATGACGTGTTCCATGTCTCTCAGCTCCGAAAGTGCTTCAAGACTCCTGACCGCACCATCAACTTCGAGGAAATTGAGCTCCAAGAAGATCTCTCCTATCGTGAGCACCCAGTTGCTATTCTTGAAGAGACTGAACGCAAGACTCGCAACAAGTCAATCAAATTTTTCAAAGTCAAGTGGTCACACCATTCCGACCGTGAAGCTACCTGGGAACGCGAGGATCACCTCCGTTCTGAGTACCCAGTGTTCTTTCAGTCCTAGATCTCGGGACGAGATCCTTTCGTAGTGGTGGAGTGTTGTAACACCCCGGATGTAACTTTCCCAATTTGTACTCCAACTCTTGCCGTGTCCGGTGTTAAGTTAATTTATTTTCTCGGGTTCGGGTCTTTGTCTCCCTGTGTTGTTATCGTTGTCATGCATCTCATATCATCTCATCATGTGCATTGCATTTGCATACGTGTTCGTCTCATGCATTCGAGCTTTTTCCCCATTGTCCGTTTTGCATTCTGGGGCTTCGTTCTCCTCCGGTGGCCATTTCTAGCTTTCTTTCGTGTGTGGGGATTAAACATTTCCGGATTGGACCGAGACTTGCCAAGCGGCCTTGGTTTACTACCGGTAGACCGCCTGTCAAGTTTCGTATCATTTGGACTTCGTTTGATACTCCAACGGTTAACCGAGGGACCGAAAAGGCCTCGTGTGTGTTGCAGCCCAACCCCCTTCCAATTTGGCCCAAAACCCACCTAAGCCTTCTCCATCATCTAGATCGTTCGATCACGATCGTGTGGCCAAAAACCGCACCTCATTTGGACTCTTCTAGCTCCCTCTATGCCTATTTATACACCCCCCCCATTCCAAATCCGGATCTCCTTCGTTCCCAAACCCTAAAAATCTCCCCGCCGCCGCCGGACATGCCGCACCGCCACCCGCGGCCACTGGCAGAGCGCCACGTGGCGCGCAGCCACCTCCTCCCGCCGAAGCCCGCCGAGCCCAGGCAGGGCCCCCGCGGGCCCATCCGCGCGCGCCGCCGCCCGACCCTTCTCCTCCTCCCGCACCGCTCGCCATTCCCCGCCGCCACCGCGCCGGCGCCGTGCCGCCACAGCTCCGCCGCCCACCGCCAAGGCCGAGCTCGCCGCCCCGCCGCCGTTTCTTCGCCGCCCGGCTGGATCCGGCCAGAGGGGAGCCCCCGGTGCCCGGATCTCGTCGGCCTCGCCTCCCCCTCGACTCCACCTCGCCGGAGCAGCCGCCACCTCACCGGATTCCGTCCTCGGTTCGCGTGTCATGAACAGTAAACCCTAGATCCGTGCGGGGTAAATTTCTTCTAAGTCCCTGGATTTTTCCTAGCCCAAGTGCTCCTGTTCTTAGCCTCGTAACTTTGCATCCGTAGCTCCGATTTGGGCATATAGCATATCAAAATGTTCATCTCAGAGAGTACATCATTTCATTCCATTGCATCATTTTCATTTGAGTTCATCTTGATGCCCGAAATTCTGTTAGAAGGAGGCTACTTGAGATAATTGTCAGATCTGCTACTCCATTTAGCTTTTTGTCATTTTTGCCATGATTAATGTGTGCATGATATGCCCTGATGTTCTACATGTGTTTTGTTAAGGGTTTTGTCATCTTTCCATAGGTGCAACCCATGTATTTTTGTGATGTGTGTGGTGACTAGTACAAGCTTGCAAAGTGGTGCACTTGGTAACTCTGTTTTTAGGGACTTAGCTTTTCCACTAAGTCCTTGATCTGTTTATCTCATGATGCCATATGTTCATGTTGTTTCCTAGTGATCTGTGCATCTTTTGAGGATGATCAGTAAGGATGTTTTGTTAATCTTGTAGTGCTCTATCCATCCGTGCCTTTGTTTGCAATTATGGAGCACCCTAGCTTGAGTCAATCGAGCTCTACTTTTGCTACTTCGTGAATCTTGGCAGATTGGCAACTTGTTTGCAATTTTGCCGATGATGTTGAAGTTGATCCATGCATGCTATGCTATTGTTCTTGCCATGTACAGCTTGCATTTTGTGTGTTCTTGGTAGATGTATGCTTATCTTGTCATGACTTGCACCGTAGTGAGTGCATCGAGCTCGTAAACATGCCTACTTAAGTTATGTTTCAGCATGTGCCAGTTTTCACTAAGTATGAAACTGATTATGTTTTTTGCTATGTTCACATGCTTGCAATTGTATTTTCTGATCCCTTTTGGCTCAAGGTCACTAAGGGACTTTTGTTAAGCTCTTTGATTAGCTCCATGCCATGTTTTACTTTGTCATGTTCAGGTCCTGTAGCATGTAGTTTTGTTTCTCCGAAGAGTGCTACCTGATCTGAAATTCCAGACAAGTGTTGATTTCACTAAGTCTGAAATCTGTTTGCCATATGCATTTTTTCCATGCTTGTTTGAACTTGTTAATGGATGATTTGGCCGTAGCTCAGTGCTAGACTTTTGTGAAGCATCTTGAATGCATCCCTGCCATGTGTTTTGTTGTCATGTTTGGGTGCTGTAGCATGTTCATCTCATTGCATTTAGTTGGCTACTTGCTGTAAATCGCAGACCGGTGTCATATTTGAATCGCTTGCCATTT
>NW_024111697.1:0-41400 GCF_003073215.2 Triticum urartu | reverse complement strand
AAAAAATAAATGAATAAATTCATTTTGTAGTCCTTTATTATAGCATTAGATGTTCTAAATTCTACCTGAACACTACATAACCATGCATTATTAATCAAATGGAGCTTATAACAGAAAGTCCAACGCATTTGTCGTCTATGTAAGAAATGCACAAATACTTCAAAGCCAAGGGATCTTACACACATGCATGATATATATTCCATCTAGAAAATTAATAATATGCATATACCCCACAAAAAAAGCTTATATCTTTGAAACACATGCATGCGCGTACGTGTAGCCTATGGAACTTGATGTTTGAAAAATTCAAAAATAAAAAGGTTAGGTTTCAATTCTTTTTAATAATACACACATACATATTTATGGCCTTGCATGCTACTAATGGCCATATTTATGGTAGTTATTCTGCCATAATTATTTCTAAATCAGTCAATTATAAAGTAATATATGAATACACATCTAAATGCAATCGAGCGGTCGAAAGGCAAGGAGCCTGGGCACCTAGGTGTCCCAAACTGCCGTCCTATATATACGTTTTACCTCTGCTGACCGGCATCTTTGCATGCACCTGGCCGACCTAAAATACTACCCAAAGAACCCAATTAGCACTAACTACCTTCGAATAATGCATAACATGTACTCATTTCGTTTTAAAATAAATGTCTCAACTCTTGTACAATTTTGTTTAAAGTTAATACAAAATTGAGACACTTAACTTTCAAAAGGAGGAGATACTTTTTTTTATGGGGCACCATATAGCTCAGCCATGCAACCGGCACCTTTTCTCGCTGGATGAGGATCCAAGTGCAACTGAACAAAAACTCAGCAAAGCAGCCACTACCTTTTGCTCCGGCCACCCTCCTTCCGCCTTTGCTTAAGGTCAACTGACAGTACTGTCAATTACTCCCTCCGTTCCATAAGACATGCCTCTCATTTGTCAAAATATAGATGTATCTAGCCATGTTTTAGTATATAGATACGTCCATTTTTGAACAAATGAAAGTCAAGTATTTTAGAACGAAGGGAGTAGTATCAAATTATTATGCCTTCTGCCAAGTGGATAGGTACCTCCAACTCACACAAATCTGGCCACTAACCACAGTGTCAAGGGAGGTAGGCAGTTTGGTTTACTTTACTTGACACAACACATTACATGATAATGAACTGATGGTGGTGATGACCTTCCTTCCTTCCTTCCTTCATAGGACTACTTGGCTGCCGATCTACATTGATTACAGCACATGCCGTTTAGTCTTATTTATTTATTGGCTCCCAGTTGTTCTTATTTTTGAGGAATATGTTCGCAGTGCTGCAAAGATCTGGTCCGGCACATGTTTTGCTGTGCATAAATAATTGGGGGCCTGCATCAGGTCACCTTCATCGCATGACTTTATTTGGACGTTCGTCTTGTTCGGATTTCGTCCGTTAGAGATGAGAATGGGGAGGCGGTTGTCCATGTCGAGCTGGGCTGGCGTCAAGGCGCCCAACGCATGTGGCCCCAACTGCAAATTATCCACGGTAGACAAAGGAAAAAAAACACATGCAAAAGCAAAATAAGGCATTTTAACATAGTTATTTTTTTTAAAACACATTTAAAAGTCCGCCGTCCTCACGGCCAACCATAACACTTAGTTTAATTAACATTAAACGGAAAAAACGAAAGCAAAAGATAAGCGGCCGCCCCGCGCACTGCAGAAAACCTCGCCGTCGCCACTGATGCCATCGCAGTACCCGTCTTTAGGCGCCACCATCCTCGTCATCGCTCGTGAGATCGATGTAGGGCGGGGGCGTCTAGAGGTGCGGCGGCGGCCCCCAGATTGGGCCAGGGCCGTACTGTGCAGGCGGCGGTAGAGGCCGGGGCATTGGCTCTGGGGTGGCGACCACGGTGCCAGTGCACGATCCTCCGCGGGCTCCGCCTTCACCTCCTACTTGGCCTCCTGCTTGGCGTCCAGCTCGGGACGTAGACGTCCCAGGAGGCCGAGAGCTCAAGTATGAACTGCAGGCCCTGCCATTCCTCCTCCTGCTGGCACCTGTACTCCCTCTCGGTGTCCTCCATGACGGCTTGCAGGAGCAGTTCCTCCTCCTCAACCGTCAGGGCGGGAGGTTGCGGTGGCAGCAGCGATGGGGAGGGAGACGGCGTCGGCGTCAGGCCACGGATCCGCGTGTGGCCGCGTACGCTTGGTGGGCTCGGCGCGCGCGCACTGTGGGACACGCGGGGCGGGCTCCCATGACCGACAAAATAGGTGGCGCGGCATATGTCGTGCTCATCTTGAAACCAGGTGTCCCACAGTGGCAATTCCACGGCGTACCTGCGGTCGGCGAGGAGCTCACGCGGGATCCTGGTGCGACAACAAGCGATCTCCTACAGGCGGGCGCGGCCTGTCGCGGGGGAATGGGCACCCGATCCGGGCTTAGATGCCACCCATTGGGGAGGTGGGCATCTGACCATGGCAATAGAGTGCCTGTCTCCCATTACCGGCGGCACACCTCGACGCCGACGTAGGGCCCGAAGCGTGGCACAGACGCATGAGGGGAGATGGAGAATGGAGCCGGAGTCGTCGAGTGGCTGGCCGCGCTACCAGAAGACGAGCCCGCCTCGTGTTTGTGCTGGCCTTCTTGCCTGGGTGCCACTTCCAGAACCCCATGCCCGGCAGGGGAACGACGTCGACGGTGGCTAGGGTTTCAATGTCTCCGATGGGGGATGCAATGGTGGGGCAGTTGATGGGGATGGCGACTGGAGTCCACGGCTTGCCCATTGAAAAGGATGCGGCCGGGGGCGTCTGTGTGGCTAACTTGCGGCCCCAACCACCTTGCGCATTGGCTGCGAGCGGTGGGAGGTAGTTGGACCACCGACACGCGGGCCCGATGCGGACGCGGAGAGGACGCGTGCCCCGTTTGTTCGTTTTCTGCGCGACTGCAAAGCTGGCCCAAGTATGTGCCTGGAATGGGTCGAGCCGGACCGAAAACGGACAAGTTTTGAGGACGGGGTTGCACATTGGGCCGGGTCGTGTGTCCGTTTGGGCCCAAGGGGCAGGATGGGTCTAGCATTGGAGTTGGCCTCAGTCCACGAGGCTGTCCGAACGTCCAAATTCCGGGAAACTTCAAGGCTGCAAAGCCATGCAGAAGACAACTGTAGTATCTTGCTTTCTATTTGCAGGGAGGCATTGCTGCTCCAGTTTGGCATGCAGAGTATTCTCAATATCCTCCTGTAGTCATGTGTGAGCAGAGCACGCGTGCAGCCGCAACCAAAGAGAATCAGATTCAGAAATTAGCAGCTGTAGGAAAGAGAAAGCCGGCCCTTGCGATGATTGACAGGCAGGCCAGTTAGTAGTACTAGTTTCGCACACACTCATACTTGAAGATCTGAACTGTTTGGAAGCTCCTTTTCCCCCTGTAGGTTTATGCACAACTGGCCTCTGAGATATGCGACTTTGACACTGTGTCTCCGGTCTCCCACTATGGATAGCATAGTGGTACCGTGGTTCCATGACTGCAACCAAGTTGGTGTAAGTTTCAGAAGGTCACTGAGTGAGTAAGTGGAGCAATTACTATCAAACACAGACAAGAACTGGTGCAGAAACGCAGTCTAGTCTAGTGGGAGGTAATCAGGTGATGCAATGGGCAGGAAAAAAACGCATCTTGTGCTTATGAGTCATAGAGCAACATAAGTTCAGAGCATGTTACTTTGCTGCCTGTAAACTTCCGAGCAAATCAACCACTAGGTGACTAGGCGACACATGGAGTAATCCAAAAAACAATAAGGTATGCATCAAGGGGGAGTAACCGCGTCGTCCACGTGTCCCTGTTACTGTGTTGACGAGAGAAAAAAATGAAACAAGGTAGAAGGTCGAGGGCTGGTGGTGTGGTGTGCACATCGATTTCATTATGCCTTCGTCTCGTTTCCTTCCCTACGAAGGAACTCCACACCGAGTCCTCCACTCCACGACTCCCCATCCCAGCCCCGCTCACCCCTCTCCGTGGCCTCGTCTCCTTCCCCTTTCTCTTCTCAATCAGGATTCATGGAGGTGGGGGCAGGGACGCCATCGACCGCGAGGCTAGGGTTCCTAGCCGCTGCCACACGCACAGCCGGCCGGAGCGGCGGCCATTGATTGTCCTCTCCACCGTTGCCCGGAGCTGCTCCGTGCATCTCTGCCCGCCCCCGATCAGGACTCGGCCCACGTCTCGGTGGCGAAGGAGGAGGCCATGCTCCTCAAGGCGTCAATGGGCTCCGTCAGGCTCCAGATCGAGGGCTTCCTCAGTTTCAACCGCTGGTCAAGTTGTATATAGAGATGAGGAGGCGGAGCAGCCGCCACAAGGTCGCTGCCGCTGGCCGAGATCCGGAAGATGGCCATAGCGGCGGTGGTGGCGGCGGTTGCGGGGAGGAGCCAGTAGCAGGTGAGGATATTATGCAATTTTGATGTGAATCACTGCTGATTACTTGTCATACTTGTGTTCTGAAGATTTGATTCCACTTGTCTAAGCTAACGGTCTGTGACCATGAAAATCCAGCGGGATCTGACCACGGTGTCGCCCTTTTTTAAACCAGCGATGTTTGCAGTTACAGATTTTTGCGAAAGCCCGCTGAAACGAAGTTTAGTTCAGCAGACCATGTATGTTGGAAGAAAGCAAATTCTTGCCTTCCTAATCCTCCGTAGCCATGATATTTTATTTTAGACATTGCCCCAGCTCAGTGTATCTCTGGTAAAATACGAACATCATTTTTTATTACTTTTAGGGGATGCCACAGAAGGAAAAATGACCAAGACTGCATCTGTCATGTTTTTTTTCTAGATTGTTAATTTCAATTCATGTTTGATATTGTAGTATGGAGGTTTCGCCAAATACATGTTCTATTGTCGTTTATTTTCCACTATTGTTGTGCCTCGTTTCTTTATTTGTGCATCATCGGATGTGTAATGTTATAGTGGTCATGATCCAGACATTTCCATCGACCAAATCGATAAAGTTACTATGCTCCCACGATTTTGAAGCTCCTGGTGAATCGGTGGTGTGAAAGCTGTTTGGGTAAACGTTTGACAAGGGGTGAACCGCATCGGATGGTAGTGGACTATGGACACGTATATTAGTCGGTTCGAGGTGAATAGCTGGGGCGGAGGGAGGTGTCTAGCGGCTCGGCCCTATCGTATACATCAGTGCTGCTCCGTCATGGGAGGGCCTTGGGTGTTCGCCGTCGGCTTCCCTCCGCCCAGCTCTGGCCGCCGTCTGCCTTCACGTTGCCTGTAGTCCCTTCTTGGCACCATCCCCCATCTAGATCCGGAAGCAAACGCCATCGACGGTGGTCAATGACTAGAATTGTGGTGGAAAGACAGCAGGTGGTGTCCTGCTTTGTGGTAGGGTAGACATGTCGTCTGGCGGCTCTGCCCCATCATTACCTACCGCCATGAATCGGCCACAAATTCAGCATGGTTTTGCCGCACCTTCCACGGAGTAATACACTCCATACTCGGGTTCTTTATTTTTGGTTCCCTTTTCATGTTCATGTTACAGGGGTTGCCCTTTTTTGTTCAGATCTTCCTTCCGTGATCATGTCTGGCAATGCTTGGTTGTTCGTAAAAAAGAAAGGTAATAAACATTTTTTAGTGTGAGCATGCCTCCTTTTGTGATACTCCCTCCGTCCGGAAATACTTGTTAGCGAAATGGATGTATCACATAGCTCCTTTGATCTTCATCTTGGGGCTCCATGATCATCTTGTCACCGGCTTGACACCATGATCTTCATCATCATGATCTCCATCATCGTGTCTCCATGAAGTTGCTCGCCAACTATTACTTCTACTACTATGGCTAACGCGTTTAGCAATAAAGTAAAGTAATTTATATGGCGTTTCTCAATGACACGCAGGTCATACAAAAATAAAGACAACTCTTATGGCTCCTGCCGGTTGTCATACTCATCGACATGCAAGTCGTGATTCCTATTACAATAGCATAAACATCTCATACATCACATATATGTCATTCATCATTCATCACAACTTTGGCCATATCATATCACAAAGCACTTGCTGCAAAAACAAGTTAGACGTCCTTTAATTGTTGTTGCAAGTTTTACGTGGCTGCAATAGGGTTCTAGCAAGAACGTTTTCTTACCTACGTGATAGCCACAACGTGATTTGTCAACTTCTATTTACCCTTCATAAGGACCCTTTTCATCGAATCCGCTCCAACTAAAGTAGGAGAGACAGACACCCGCCAGCCACCTTATGCAACTAGTGCATATTAGTCGGTGGAACTGGTCTCACGTAAGCGTACGTGTAAGGTTGGTCCGGGCCGCTTCATCTCACAATATCGTTGAAGCAAGATAAGACTAGTAACGGCAAGAAAGTTGACAACATCTACGCCCACAACAAATTGTGTTCTACTCGCGCAAGAAGAACTACGCATAGACGTAGCTCATGATGCCACTGTTGGGGAACGTTGCAGAAAACAAAAATTTTCCTACGGTTTCACCAAGATCCATCTATGAGTTCATCTAGCAACGAGTGATCTGATGCATCTACATACCTTTGTAGATCGCGATCGGAAGCGTTCAAAGAACGGGGATGAGGTAGTCGAACACGACGTGATCCAAATCACTAGAGATCCTAGCACCGAACGGACGGCACCACCGCGTTCAACACACGTACGGTCAGCGTAACGTCTCCTTCTTCTTGATCCAGCAACAGAGAAGGAGAGGTTGAGGAAGATGGCTCCAGCAGCAGCACGACGGCGTGGTGGTGATGGAGCTGCAGTACTCCGTCAGGGCTTCGCCAAGCGCTATGGAGGAGGAGGAGGTGTTGGAGAGGGAGAAGGAGGCAACCAAAGGCATGGATGAAAAAGCCCTCCTTCCCCCACTATATATAGGAGGGCCTAGGGGGGGGGGCACCGGCCCTAGGAGATCCAATCTCCTAGGGGGCGGCGGCCAAGGGAGGTTTCCCTCCCCCCCCAAGGCACCTAGGGGTGCCTTCCACTTGTGGGACTCTTCCCCTTTGGAAACCCTAGGCGCATGGGCCCCTTGGGGCTGGTGCCCTTGGCCCATGTAGGCCAAGGCGCACCCCCTTACAGTCCATGTGGCCCCCGGGGCAGGTGGACCCACCCGGTGGACCCCCGGGACCCTTCCGGTGGTCCCGGTACAATACCAGTGACTCCGAAACTTGTCCCGATGGCCGAAACAGCACTTTCTATATATAATTCTTTACCTCCGGACCATTCCGGAACTCCTCGTGACGTCCGGGATCTCATCCGGGACTCCGAACAACATTCGGGTTACTGCATATACATATCCCTACAACCCTAGCGTCACCGAACCTTAAGTGTGTAGACCCTACGGGTTCGGGAGATATGTAGACATGACCGAGACGACTCTCCGGTCAATAACCAACAGCGGGATCTGGATACCCTTGTTGTCTCCCACATACTCCACGATGATCTCATCGGATGAACCACGATGTCGAGGATTCAAGCAACCCCGTATACAATTCCCTTTGTCAATCGATATGTTACTTGCCCGAGATTCGATCGTCGGTATCCCAATACCTCGTTCAATCTCGTTACCGGCAAGTCACTTTACTCGTACCGTAATGCATGATCCCGTGACCAGACACTTGGTCACTTTGAGCTCATTATGATGATGCATTACCGAGTGGGCCCAGTGATACCTCTCCGTCATACGGAGTGACAAATCCCAGTCTTGATCCGAGTCAACCCAACAGACACTTTCGGAGATACCCGTAGTCTACCTTTATAGTCACCCAGTTACGTTGTGACGTTTGGTATACCCAAAGCACTCCTACAGTATCCGGGAGTTACACGATCTCATGGTCTAAGGAAAAGATACTTTGACATTGGAAAAACTCTAGCAAACGAACTATACGATCTTTAAGCTATGTTTAGGATTGGGTCTTGTCCATCACATCATTCTCCTAATGATGTGATCTCGTTATCAATGACATCCAATGTCCATAGTCAGGAAACCATGACTATCTGTTGATCAACGAGCTAGTCAACTAGAGGCTTACTAGGGACATGTTGGTGTCTGTTATTCACACATGTATTACGATTTCCGGCTAACACAATTATAGCATGAATAAAGACAATTATCATGAACAAGGAAATATAATAATAATGCTTTTATTATTGCCTCTAGGGCATATTTCCAACAATAATGCATGCGGCAGACAACTTTCTTTATTTCTCTAGGGTAAACATGAACATCTCATCCGCTTTTGGTTGGCTTGTTGATCTTGTAATGCATGAACGTATATAAATTGGTTTGGATTTGATTTGATGTAATAGAGCAGGGTGGGACTATTAATTGGAATCTGAAATTTTAGTTCGTAAGGCAGGGACAACTCGTGAGGAGCTCGTGCGCGCTGGTGAGTAGAGGAGCTGAAGCGGAACGGTGATGCGCAGCGGATTGAGCGTCACGTGGGTCACGAGCCTCGCGGCTGGGATCCGGAGGCGAGGGAGAGAAAGTCCTCATGTTGTTCATGTTTTTTTATAATCCGGGATGAAACGTTTTCTCATTTTAAAAAAGGAGTGTGGGTTGAATTAACTAAAACACAAGGGCTTTTCTACAAAACTGTCACAACGACGTACGACCAGAAGCACTCGGCGGTTTAGTATTAGGGAAAGATTTATGCAACAAGTATTTCCGGACGGAGGGAGTATTATACTGCTCTGCTCTTCGCCGCTAGCTAGCTTATGGTTTCTTGGCGAGTCATCTAAAGGCGAGAGGGTTAGGGGCATGGTGTAGTAGTAATATGGTGGTGGGTGTGCACCTTTTAGCCTTCAGATTTGGGATGCTTGTGAGATTAGTTTTGAGATTGGGGCATATGAGGCAGATGAACAATTGGGGACAATTGGGCTGAGGTTGTCAGTACGAACAAATCTCAAAGCTAGGGGCTCGAGTACAAATGAAGCTCAGACTTATAGTGATTATTGCACATTAATAAACAATTACCTTATGTTCCCGACGGGATGACCTTATTTTTCTTCTGAACATGATATTTGTATTTGTTGGCATGTTACATGGAAAATTACCTTTTCGTTAAGGAACTTCTGTGTTAATGATCCGTCTTTCATTTCTTTAATGTACATCTTAATAAAGGGTGGTTGTGTGAGCACCAAATTAGGAGCTCAGTCTAAGAGAAAAGGTCTGATTATGTAATTTGGATACATAGTTCTTGCTTTGTTAGGAGTAACCTGATGATCATTTGATAATATATACCTATTCATCTGCCATGTGAACTTCATTGATCAATGTGTCTCCCTTTGCCCTTGCTAATCTAGGATGCCACGTTTCTTTGATACTAGAATTTCATGTTACCTACATGATTACATCAGACAAATGGATTTTACTTTGCCCTATAAAGGGTATGCATTCATAGGTGGGATGCTTGCTCACAAATTTTCTTATTCCTAGAGTATTGCAATATTGTGGTAATGTGAATGGAACAATGTATAGATTGACTGCTATATCAATAATTTTGCATACTAATATAGGGGCATATAACTAAGGTATTTTTGTATGTATGCAGAAAATTATGCTGGTTCAGCTATATTTATGTACAACACAATGCAGCACGTTGAAGGAAAGGCATGCAGGTGTACCAAGGTATGCTCAATTCTCATATGCCCCTCTCCTAATGATGTCATGTCCCATCACTGGGCATACTGTATTGAAGGCTCCAAGGTTCAGATTTTAGTCACCCAAAGATATCATCAATCACTTCTCGTCTTATTAGGTAATGCTGCGTAGATTAGTTTTCTTCTGCCCAACATATTCACAGAATAACAGTTTTAACATGCCGCTGTCATCTATGCATTCTAATTTTCGTTAAATTTGCAGTAAGTGGGTTGTGATGAACAAGATTACTAGAAAGCCTGCAAGAATTCCAAATGCAATATGGACTGAATAGAGCCGTACTTTTTTTAGCATGATGCTATTGAAGATGAACACCACCGAAAACTTCCAAAACTGCCAGGGCATGACCGTGCTACCTCAACCAAATATGTCCGAACAGGCCCGACAGTAAGTTTTGCACACACATGCACGCACACACGCACGTGCGCGGGCTGATCTTGGTACGAATCAGCATGTCAATGATGTTAAATACATTGGCTGGATCCTTGAGGATAAAATTTCCCTTCCATGTGCATCTTTATTGATTGCTGAGACACACAAAATTTCTTCTTGATTTGTAGTTAAGTATGATACTTTTCAGAAGCTATTTTGATTTAATCTTATATCTGTGAACACTCCATGGAGGTTGCCCAATGCTTTCTGTTGCCAAGCATTCTTTCACGAGGTGTGAGGTGGTGGACCACCCTGTGGAGGCCAAAGGGAACCAAAAATCTCAGGAATACACACACTGCATATGCATGGATGATATGTCTATATACACAGAAAGTGTGTGAAGGCAGAGGAGATAAGAAGAGTACAAGAAAATGATCAAAAGCAGAGAAGACCAAGAAGGCCTCTGGTGCATGCTTTGTCGGTACACTTTCTCTTTCCATTTCCTTTCTTTTATATCCCCTATAAAGATCTTTGAGTTACATGAATGGGTGTTGTAATTATTGAGTTTGTAGCTATTGTCGTCTGATGGGAAGTGAATGCTTCTCACACTCTGTCTATCTGGTGCTGTGTATATTAATTACGAGGCCTTGAAAGCAACCTGTCTTATTGAACTTTAAGCTCAGATATTGTACTATATTGTTTTATTGTAAAATTGAGATCAGTTCTTATTCTCTGATTGTTGATGAAACATGTTAAAACTTCAGGTCTGTTTCTCGAACTTCGAAATGGTGTGGATGCTACATGATTTTAAGAGTTGCCTTGACTTGCTTAGCTGGAGTAGGCAACTTGATGTGGGCAAATGACGGGTTCACATGCCCATTTTATTTTATTGGGTTGACCCATCAAATCTGAGAAGCAATTTCTGTGCAAGAACCTACAGCCTACTTGGCCACAAAAACTGTCAGGTGTCACCTGCATGTTTTTGACAATAATCCATGATCTGTTGCTTATCAAGGTGCTGTTTCTAGACTTCATTTCAGAAATGATTCTGATGCAACTTATGGACTTCTACTCGGCATTCTTTTAGTTTGAGCATTGTAGGAATGATTCATTTCTTATTATGTGAAGTATAAGCATGAATAGCTTTGCATCAGTACTATACTGAAAAACAGAGCCCAGAGGTGAGATGGCTAACCTGATACGGTAGCTAACTGTTCGAGAGGCTGGGAGTGGGCCTAGCTGCTACGGCTGGCTGATCATCTGTTGATTCATCCATTCAGAGGAGGCCATCTCATGGGAGTTGGCCTTCCAGATCCAAGAACAATATGTATGAGCTTCCGTGCTGAATATGCATACAGTTATGCAGTATGTGCAGTTTGCATGCTCCGAGTTTTCTGGATGGTGATTTTGAAATAGTCCGCCCCTTCTTCATAGTTCCGTTCTGTAGTAGTGGCATTTTTCTCTGGTCCAATTATTGGATCTTTATTTGGTCTCCGATCAGGCAGAACATTTGTTGTCTTTCAGAGGTACCAGGATGTGATTGATGTCGTCTATCTTAGTTCACTCATTTGTTTTTGTTCCTTGATTTGAAATACAGACATGAATAGCATGCATATTTGTTTGGTGCATAAAAGATCTCTAGGTTGTTCTCAGCATCCATATAATTATATTCTCAAACCAAAATTGATGATGTTATTATCTGCTCTTTATCCGTGTGTACTAATAGAAAGGTGAGTGAGATGCAATGCATCCCTTTATTGAAGTTCCTTATCCAACATACAATATTTTCTTCGGTCTACAGTCAGTTAAAATTGTATCCTAATAAAAATCTTAACACTGGAAAACTTTCTTTTATATTTGTTTGAGGAATTATGTGTCAACTGGTAATCAATCGAGCGTTGAAAATATCCATTGTATGCACCTAAACCATTGTGTATTATATGTATCTAACATTGGAGCATTCATGCCAATATCAGTTTCGAATCTGCAAAGTTTGATAATACCGCTGCAATGTAAAGGCCAGACAAAGCTATGACCGAGCGCGGCAAAGTGCGCCTGTTCTTCTAGTATATATTTTTAGCTTATTGTTTCTGTGAAATTACACTAGCCATAATGCACTAGCTCTTCTAAGTGTTAAGTACATAGTTTTTTCTGGGTGGTAACCCTCTTGAGGATAATTTTATCGTGATGATATATGTAGTATAAAAGGTTGTGTTAGGCTCCAAATAATACTGCGTCATCTAGGCTTTGTGTTTTCTTCCTAAACTAAGCCTACTGCCATTTTATCATGATGATACATGTAGTATAAAAGGTTGTGTTAGGCTCCAAATAATACTGCATCATCTAGGCTTTGTGTTTTCTTCCTAAACTAAGCCTACTGCCATACAAACACGTTAACAAATACTGAAGCTTGATTAGTGCGCACAATCCTATCTTAAGAGGCGCCACCAGGTGGCGCCCCAACCACTAGTTAAACACATTCAGCTGCGCGAGCTGGGCGCTCTCTCACGCAATCCACGTGTTACTTTTTTTTGAGCAACTTTTTTTTTGAGCAACACGTGTTACTTTTACTGTGTTGGGATGAAAAAAATATTATTGGCTAGGAAAAACGTGGCCCAAAGAGAGAAGAAGAGGAAGTAGCCTCGAGCCGCATCACTTCTCGTTTCTCTCCCCGGAACCGCATAGCACGCACGCAACCTCTCCCTTTCCTCGTTTTACCTTCCCACGGGTGGGTAGCTAGGGTTGCCGCCGCCGCCCCATCGGCCCATACCAACTCCTCCGGCGCCGTCCACGGGAGAAGGCACCTCCTCAGATTCGCTTCTCTTCCAAACCTTCTCGCCTTAGCGTTCCACATCGTCGCCATGATGGTTGCAGATGAGGGGGAGGAAGGGGATGCCATCGAGGTGCCGACGAGGACAGAGGAGGGAGAATCAGGTGAGGGCGGGTGCGAGATCGCCGTATCCCTGGCGATCGGCGCCGTGCGGCGCCGGACTTCGCTGCGCTGGTGTCGCTCTACCCCTCCTTCGCCTCCTTTGTCACCGTGCCCGCGGGAGGCCGCCCGTCCGTTGACTTCGCCGCCACGCGAGAGCTCACACACGTCCTCCTCCTCGACGACCACGGCCTCAACTGGTTTGTGCAACTCGCTCTCCTCCCGCCCCTTCCCCTCAACCCTAAGATGCATTTTGTGCCGCACCATTCATGACTGTTCCTGTTCGGTTGTGTTAGCTGGGTTGTTTATTTCTTTGCTATTGGCCTGTTGTGCTACTGGGAGAATTGGTTGGCAAATATAGAATTCAACTAACTGTGCCATCTAACTCAAATGTAACTGACACACTTAGCGTCTTATGAAGAAGTGTTGAAATGAGTTCAGAGCTCGAGAGGTTCACAACTTTGTGTACATGTTAGTGTTGTATATTAATAGAACATTTTGTAACCTACAAGAGATCACTTGCTTTATTCTTGCTACGGTACTTACACAATGGAACCTTAATATATTGAACAAAAATGTGCTGAAAAGGGTCTTGACAGGAAATGTACACTGCTTATTGTATTCATTGTCTTGTCAATAATATACATAACCGCATAAAAGAAAGACTTTTTGGTTTCGTGAAAATCAAAGTGATACAATGTTTGGTTTTCATCCATTAGAAGTTAGTGAAACATATGCGTGCACACTAAAACATTCATGAACTGAATACCGGATTGAAAACCCTGGCATGTGTAGTACAACTGATTTTATCTTAGTGACACGACATCTGTGTTTGATCTTCCTGGAGCTGCAGGTGATGAATGTATTTGTCCCTTTCAGCTTCAGGTTGCTGGCACCTAGGAGGGACGGGACAGCAAAATCGGTGCTCATCGAAGATGGCGTTGGTACCACTTACCCGACAACACAGTTCTGCGGAAGCTTTTTGTAAGTGCCAAGTAAATTTCCTTTTATATGGATAATTATGGTGAGCTGATAGTTATCTTGCTTCTGCTCATCATGACCAGCGTATACCAAGACACTTCTCCGTACATGATGGATACACACGCACGGAGTGAGCTTTTCTCTGCGGTTCTGGTGACCTGCGCACAGGGTCTCTGTTCCATGATGTTGCCAACGAGCAAGGTAAATCCTCTACGCTTGGTCACTTTGACTCTGTATTTATGGTATGGTCACTTGGATTTATGCGTCTGAGCTTCTCATTTTTGTCTTTGACTGATCTTTCGTATCTAAACCACTGTACATCAATTTCGCTGGATTCTTTGATAGAATTATGTATTTATGCTTGTTTCATGGTTTTCCTTTTCTCAATAATTTGAACCTCCATTACAGACGTGGAGACCGATCATGAGCCTCTCCTTTGACATCAAATTGTGTTCCATCGAAAAAGCTTGGGTATTCTTATTCCATCAATTTTTGGATGATTGTCAAAATCCCATGATATGATTTAGAACCTGACATTATATTTTATTGTATGATACAACTGTCTAATACTCATAATGTGAGGGACACAGGAAGAGTATTGGTCGCCGGCGATGAAAGCATTGGTTGGGGGGAGGCATCGATGTGATATTGATGCCAAGGTGGGCTTTCCCAATCTTGCTCTTTTTGTTGGGCGATTCTGATGCGGGTTCTTGATTTAATATGTGAGTTGGGTAGTCTCGCGTCTACTCATGTGATCTTACTTTATCAGATTCTTCTTAGTTTATGTTTTTGATTCAATCGTGCATTTGTGGTACTTGAAGCGATTGGTTATTCCGCTTTAGTGTTGTGGATCTGATAGTCTGAACTTAAAAGTGAGGAGTTTTTTAATGCAAACTTATCATCTAAAGATCCTTTGGTTTTAATGTGGCCCCTGACTGATGAACTCTTGGTCCGCAAATTAGAGTTATTTAGCAGTTGATTACAAGTCATTGGTAGTGTAGTCTGTAGTGTAGTGTAGTGTTTTAACTTGATGCTGTTGGTTTCCACAAAAAAAAGATGGAAAACTAGCCAACAGGTCGGTCTCAGTACTATTGAGCTGCTCGCATGCAGTTTTGTGTGTGACAGTGGTAGTGCAAAGCCAGCATCGTTTTTGTTTGGCACTATAAAACAATGATATCTTGATGCTGAAGCATTATATTGTTGTTTAAATGATACTAGGATGGATGCTGCTTAGTTGCCAATTTGTCACTTGTGAAGATTTTCACATGCCGTAGTTTGGTAACAGGGGATATAAAACATGTGGATTTTTTAGCATGTCGTAGTTGATGACAGGGTATATGGTGAACTGACCACCTGCCTATGCACATATTCGTTCACCCGGAGACCATCGATTGGTTTATGATAGTTTATGCAAAATGTATCGTGCATGTTCACAGATTTTATCCTAGGCCGTGTACCAAAAAAATAGAGGTGACTTCATCTTAATCCGCCCCTCGCCACTTTGCACTTCAGGTGTTTATATACCTTTTCTCCTTATCACGCCATTTGTTGTTTTTCTTTGCACATCTCAGCTTCACTGTTTTAGGTTAGGCACGACGAACAACAAGGAAAGCATTCTGACCCACAGAGTGAAGTGTTTGCAAGCAAATATTTAATGCATACAATTTGTTTCAAATTACTTGTGATTTCGATGATTTGACAAGTACAAACGTCTGGCGTTCTGCCTTTTGATATAACATGTTAGGTCCTTATTCGCTTCATATCCATACGGGAGGGTAACACATACTGAAAATGTTAACCGTTCACCAAAAATATCTGTGACTCGATACATGTATCCAAACTAAATAGTTGTTTTCATGCCGTCTAGATTGTACTAAATATACTAATAATCAATATGCAATTTTGGGCAAGGCCTAAATGCTATTATAAAATATGAAATGATACCATACATGGTATCTGAATTTGGAAATGAACCAGCAGATCCACTTATTCAAGTTTCAATTTTTTCTTCTTTAGCTTTGCATTTGCAATTGATGGTGTTACAGAAAACGGCCTCGAGCTTTTTGGACTACCTACTTGTGTATAAAAGTTTTAGTCAAAGCTTAAATTATTATATTTTAAGGTTGTAGAGGTTGTATGTTACGCCGGCTAAGACTAAAGATTGTAAATTCATTGTTTATCTTACCAGCGTTGTTCTCTTTGAAGATAATTGTAGAAACTATATTATCAGTTCATTGCTACTTTGTATGTGACTTATGCTATCCTCATATATGTGCTACTTTGTATGTGACTTGTGCTATCCTCATATATGTCAATACTGTAATATGAGCGTCTTGGTCCTTCTTATACAACTTTTCTTGTTATGCTCTCCATCAGCCTCCTTTGCTCCCATTGCTGTTGTCTGATGTACATTTTTTTGTTTTTAAGCAAATTTGTCTTTTAGTTCTGATTTTATCTCCATCCTCAAATGTAACTTTGGTTTTCAGTTGATCTGTCAACCAAATTTCTTTTGACGGGAAGGCCTTATGGCTAGCTTTATTAAACTCAAATCAAAATTACGTCCTCTGCGAGAGGTCTCAGAATAAACTCAGGCGGAGCCTCTAACCATTGAGCAGGGTTATTAGCACTACCCCATCTAGCTAGCTCATGTGCTACCACATTTCATATAATGTCATAATTTGTGCTGATGTTCTGCATATCTGAGAAAGAAGATAGTATGATAAGGCTAAAGGAGAATTATGGTGGAAAGCTTTCTTTTCTCTTGTTTGTGTGATCCAGCTCTACATCTATGCTAACTTATTGCCATCTTCATTTGAAGATGAAGTTAACCAGTCCATTATTATTCCTCTGATTCATTGGTTGTTCTATGCCGAGATCTTGCCCCATCCCTGAGCTTGTTGATTTTTTAGGGTTCTTATGAATCGTGCTCGTCGTTCAGTTCTGCAATCCACCTTTATTAATGCAGTTACTTTTTGGGGCATATCTTCCTGCATCTAAACGCCCTATGTGTGTGTGTGTGTGTGTGTGTGTGTGAGCGAGCAAGCAGATAGACGAGGAGGCCGAGCCATCCTCGACAACATCGTCACCGTCAGACCGAGGGCGCCGTGAGCAACCTGAGCCATTATCACCTTGTGGCGCCACCTAAGAGGAGTTGAGGCAATGCCAGGTGGAAGACCGAGGGCGTCTGGATGAAGCGAACGTGGCCAGTTCTTTTTGTCTCTAGCTAAGACGATATGGCGCCGAAACTTCAGATTTTTGGTTTATAAGTGCCGAGCATAACTATCCATGGTGGTATATATACAATAGACAGACGTGTTAGGCTTCAAAACTGAATGCAATGAACCTAATTACGGTAATCCTTCTTTGCTGTTAACAGATTGTACTAACCTCATAATTTCTGTGCGCCCTATCCTGATTACTCAATTAGATTTTCTTTGGTAGACGGCATAAATAGATAATCACGGTACTGGTACTAAATCACAATTACTACTTCCAAATGACACTCGCAACCATCCGTATCAAAAACATTTGTTTGTCCATTTGTGCAGAAGCTGCTCCTGCTGCATTATATAAGATCCCTTAGTCTTTGGTTTTGAGATATGGCATCAACCAAGTTTTGAAGCTCTTTCTAAAGTTAGGCGTATTTGTTTTCTCTGTGATGATAGCCTACCTTGCACAATGAAGTTGGAGTCAGACCCCTTGAGTATCTATGATGTTAGGCCCTAAATAGATTTGTTCCTGGTTCTACACTAGTAGAAAATAGGGCTATGGTCCAGGCCGGCTTAGCCCATTAGTCCCGGTTCAGTCTAGAACCGGGACCAATGTGGGCATTGGTCCCGGTTCGTGAGCCCAGGGGGCCGGCCGGGCCACGTGGGCCATTGGTCCCGGTCCAGACGAACCGGGACCAATGGGCCTCGCTCTTGGCCCACCACCATTGGTCCCGGTTGGTGGCTTGAACCGGGACCAAAGGCTTCCCTTTAGTCCCGGTTCATGTCATCAACCGGGACCAATGAGGTGCCTACATATACCCCCTCGCGCAAGAGCAGAGCACAGTGCTCTGTTTTTTCTGGCCGAGGGGGAGAGGGCTTTGTGGTGCTCTAGCTCACCTCCTATGCACATGAGGTGTTCGATGGAATGCCCGAGCCACACTACTTAAGCTTTCTCCTCTCGATGATGATGAACTTCTATTAATTTGGACACTTAATTATATATAATGCACGCAGATGAACCGACAATGGATGTACGGTGACAGACACACCCGCGAGTACATTAAGGGCGTGCATGAGTTTCTCGATGCGGCTGAGGCAAACTAGCAGAATGGTTTTATGTGTTGTCCATGCACTGAATGTGGGAATACGAGATCTTACTCTAACCGGAAAATCCTTCACTCCCACCTGCTTTACAAGGGTTTCATGCCACACTATAATGTTTGGACGAGGCACGGAGAATAGGGGTTATGATGGAAGACGGCGAAGAAGAAGAGTACGATGACAACTATGTGCCCCCTGAATACGGTGATGCTGCAACGGGGGGAGCTGGTGAAGATCAAGAGGAACCAGATGATGTGCCCAATGATGCTGCCACGGGTGAAGCTGCTGAAGATCAAGAGGAACCAGACGATGTGCCCGATGATGATGATCTCCGCCGGGTCATTGTCGATGCAAGGACGCAATGCATTAGTCAAAAGGAGAAGCTGAAGTTCGATCGCATGTTAGAGGATCACAAAAAAGGGTTATACCCCAATTGCGAAGATGGCGACACAAAGCTCGGTACCGTACTGGAACTGCTGCAGTGGAAGGCAGAGAATGCTGTGGCTGACAAAGGATTTGAAAAGCTACTGAAAATATTGAAGAAGAAGCTTCCAAAGGATAACGAATTGCCCGACAGTACATACGCAGCAAAGAAGGTCGTATGCCCTCTAGGATTGGAGGTGGAGAAGATACATGCATGCCCTAATGACTGCATCCTCTACCGCGGTGCATACAAGGATCTGAACGCATGCCCGGTATGCGGTGCGTTGCGGTATAAGATCAGACGAGATAACCCTGGTGATGTTGACGGCGAGCCCCTCAGGAAGAGGGTTCCTGCGAAGGTGATGTGGTATGCTCATATAATACCACGGTTGAAACGTCTGTTCAGAAACGAAGAGCATGCCAAGTTGATGCGATGGCACAGTGAGAACCGAAAGAAAGATGGGAAGTTGAGAGCACCCGCTGACGGGTCGAGTGGAGAAAAATCGAGAGAAAGTACTGGGATGAGTTTGCAAAGGACCCATGTATGGTTTGCTTTAAGCGCGGATGGCATTAATCCTTTCGGGGAGCAGAGCAGCAATCACAGCACCTGGCCCGTGACTCTATGTATGTATAACCTTCCTCCTTGGATGTGCATGAAGCGGAAGTTCATTATGATGCCAGTTCTCATCCAAGGCCCTAAGCAACCCGGCAGCGAAATTGATGTGTACCTAAGGCCATTAGTTGAAGAACTTTTACAGCTGTGGAATGGAAATGGTGTACGTACGTGGGATGAGCACAGACAGGAGGAATTTAACCTTAAGGCGTTGCTGTTCGTGACCATCAACGATTGGCCCGCTCTCAGTAACCTTTCAGGACAGACAAACAAAGAATACCACGCATGCACGCACTGTTTAGATGACACTGAAAGTATATACCTGGACAAATGCAGGAAGAATGTGTACCTGGGCCATCGTCGATTTCTTCCGACCAACCATCAATGTCGAAAGAAAGGCAAGCATTTCAAAGGCGAGGCAGATCACCGGAAGAAGCCCGCCATGCGCACCGGTGATCACGTGCTTGCTATGGTCAATGATTTACACTACGTAATCTTTGGAAAGGGTCCCGGTGGACTAGCTGTTCCGAATGACGCTGAGGGACATGCACCCATGTGGAAGAAGAAATCTATATTTTGGGACCTACCCTACTGGAAAGACCTAGAGGTCCGCTCCTCAATCGACGTGATGCACGTGACGAAGAACCTTTGCGTGAACCTGCTAGGCTTCTTGGGCGTGTATGGGAAGACAAAAGATACACCTGAGGCACGAGAGGACCTGCAACATTTGCACGAAAAAGACGGCATGCCTCCGAAGCAGTATAAAGGTCCTACCAGCTACGCTCTTACAAAAGAAGAGAAAGAAATCTTCTTTGAATGCCTGCTCAGTATGAAGGTCATGACTGGCTTCTCGTCGAATATAAAGGAAATAATAAATATGCCAGAGAAAAAGTTTCAGAACCTAAAGTCTCATGACTGCCACGTGATTATGACGCAACTGCTTCCGGTTGCATTGAGGGGGCTTCTACCGGAAAACGTCCGATTAGCCATTGTGAAGCTATGTGCATTCCTCAATGCAATCTCTCAGAAGGTGATCGATCCAGAAATCGTACCAAGGCTAAGGAGTGATGTGGCGCAATGTCTTGTCAGTTTCGAGTTGGTGTTCCCACCATCCTTCTTCAATATCATGACGCACGTCCTAGTTCATCTAGTCGACGAGATTGTCATCCTGGGCCCGTATTTCTACACAATATGTTCCCCTTTGAGAGGTTCATGGGAGTCCTAAAGAAATATGTCCGTAACCGCGCTAGGCCAGAAGGAAGCATCTCCATGGGCCATCAAACAGAGGATGTTATCGGGTTTTGTGTTGACTTCATTCCTGGCCTTAACAAGATAGGTCTCCCTAAATCGCGGTATGAGGGGAGACTGACTGAAAAAGGCACTCTTGGAAGAGACTCAATAATATGCAGGGACGGATATTCTTGGTCTCAAGCACACTACACAGTTCTACAGAACTCTACCTTGGTGACCCCGTATGTCGATGAACACAAGAACAGTCTGCGCTCCAAACACCCGGAGCAGTGCGACGACTGGATTACATGTGAACACATCAGGACTTTTAGCAGTTGGTTGGAAACACGTCTCAGAGGTGACAACACTGTTTGTGATGAGTTGTACTTGTTGTCAAGGGGACCATCTTTGACTATATTGACTTACAAAGGATACGAGATAAATGGGAATACATTTTACACGATCGCCCAAGATCAAAAGAGCACCAACGAAAACAGCGGTGTCCGCTTTGATGCAGCAACCGAGAGCGGAAAGGACACATATTATGGTTACATAGTGGACATATGGGAACTTGACTACGGACCTGATTTTAACGTCCCTTTGTTTAAGTGCAAATGGGTCAATCTGTTAGGCGGCGGGGTACAGGTAGACCCACAGTACGGAATGACAACAGTGGATCTGAAAAATCTTGGGTACACTGACGAACCGTTCGTCCTAGCCAATGATGTGGCACAGGTTATCTATGTGAAGGACATGTCTACCAAACCGAGAAAAAGAAAAGATAAGGAAGCGAATACATCATACGATGAGCCAAAGCGCCACATAGTTCTTTCAGGAAAAAGGGACATCCTGGGAGTGGACGGCAAGACAGACATGTCTGAAGATTATGAAAATTTTCATGAAATTCCTCCCTTCAATGTCAAGGCTGACCCAAGCATCCTGATAAACAATGAAGATTATCCATGGGTACGGCGCAATAAGCAAATGACACAAGCGAAGAAAAAGTGAAGACTTTCTCCCGTAACTATTATGATGATACCATGCCAAATTTGTAACAGACGAACATGCTACTATTGTCCGTTTTGTACATGCACATGCTATGTGGGTGAAATTATGATACCATCCCAACTTTCAACTTTTTCAGAGTTCATTTGAAATGCTTTCATGTCTTATGGTTCGAAACTTTGATACTTCGAAAGTGATTGTCCATTTTGTACATGAAGTGCATCAAGTTTTTGTCGTAACCCTCTCTACTTTTTGGAACATGCTATGTGGGTGAAATGATGATACCATGCCAACTTTCAACCTTTTCAGAGTTCATTTTGAAATGCTTTCCAATTTCAGAGTCATTTAGCTCAAATAATGAATTAATAGCAAACAGAATGAACTACAAAACTTTTATGAAAATAAAAACAATCAATTAAAATATTATGTTATGATCAACTAAAATAAAACTATAATATTCTTCAATAGCAAAAAGAATATAATTTTTGTGACCTAAAATCAAACTATAAGTATTTAATTGTAAGTATAAATAAAAAATAAATAGCAAAGAAGAAAAAAAATTCTATTTTTATAGTAAAGTTATTCATAAACTAGTGATTCACACAAAATTTTTAAAATTCAAATTTAAACTATTTAAAATTTAAAACTAATGGCACTAACAGAAAGTTTATAATTTTTGTGACCTAAAAGCAAAAAGAAAGAAATCCACTAAAAAAACTGTAAGTATTTAGTGTAAGTAGAAATAAAAATAAATATAAAAAAATTTCTATTTTTATAGTAAGTTTATTCATAAACTAGTGATTCACACAAATTTTTAAAAATTTCAAATTTAAACTATTCAAAATTAAAACTAATGGCACTAACAGAAAGTTTATAATTTTTGTGACCTAAAAGCAAAAAGAAATCACTAAAAAACTGTAAGTATTTAGTTGTAAGTAGAAATAAAAAAATAAAAAACCAAAAAATGTAGAAATAAAAAAGAAAAAATAAAAAAAATGCCTCCTACTGGGCCTCCACGGCCTGAATACGACTAGAAACCCTACATGGGCCAGGATTCAGGCCCGCAGAAGGCCCAATAGGCCCACAGGCAGTAGCAAGTTTAGGCCCGAAAGCCTGCATTAGAGAGGAGCTCGAATGGGGAGGCACACCAGCGCTTATAAACCAGTGCCGGCGCCCTTCAGCTAGCGATGTGGGACTAAACTTTTGGGCGCGGGGCAGCACAACGCCATTGGTCCCGGTTGGTGGCAACCAACCTATTGAACCCCTCCGGACAAAGAGCGCATTTGTTGCTCAGTGCGGGGTTCTGGTTAGGGACAAGATCCCGATAAGCATCCAGCAATGGTTTAAGCCGGCTACAGAAGACCCTGAGGTGTCTTATGTCAATGATATGCAGAAAAATGATCTTTGGACTGAGCTGAAGTCAAATTTCACCCTACCGCCTGAGGATAATCCAGAGAACCCAGTTAAAGAGAAATTAATCAAGTCTTTTGCTCTTAAGAGGATGGCAGAACTATTCAGGAGGTGGAAGAAAGAGCTGAATAAGTTTGTCGAAAATAATGAGACACCAGAATTCAAGGGCAGATATGAGAAGATCAGAGATCACTGGCCCGCATTTGTGGCCCACAAGACATCAGAAAAGAGTAAGAAGATGTCGGCGACAAACAAGCAAAATGCTGCGAAGAAGAAGCTTCACCATCGCACGGGGTCAGGTGGCTACCTCGTAGCCCGGTCTAAGTGGTCCAAGACTGAGAATGATCTGGTTCATAAAGGGATCAAACCAGAGACAATTAACTGGCCAGACCGTTGCCGGACTTGGTTCTTCGGGGCTGGCGGAACACTGGACCCTGTAATAGGGAAGTGCATTTGGACGAACGATCAAATGGACATACCCGTCAGTAAGCTTAAGCAGTATATCGAAGCAGCGCAGGAAGGGACGTTCTTTCCAGACAGAGAGAACGACGAGCTCACAATGGCCCTCGGGAATCCTGAGCACCCTGGACGGACACGAGGCACGCTAGGCTCCATTCCGTGGAAGGTTGGGTTTCCGGACGCAGGCGGTTACAAATCCCATGAGAGGAGGAAAAAAGTGCAGCAGACCCAAATACAGGCGCTGCAAGTAAGGGTAGACGCGATAGAGGAACGAGAAGCAAATCGCAGCAAACGTACTGCCAAAGCTTCCCCCGAAGCTACCCCGCCATCTCAGCGCAGAAGCAGCGTGGCTTCCACCGAGCTGCTTCAGCCGGAGCATGCCTTGACGGCTCCTGCCAGCTATCCCGTGGATGCTATAACGGAGTCTCAAAATTGCCACCTTATGACGCAATGGATGAATTTGAAGGTCAAGGCGGCTGTTGGCTCTGTTTATCCTACTGAACCCGGCGCAACTTTTCACTGCCGGCCGATTCCAGAAGGATATGCTAGGGTGATGGTGGATGAGATAACGGAGGGATTTGAGGACCTCCAGCTTGACCACCCTACCGGTGAAGGGGAGACTCGGCTGGGGTCTGCTCTGAAGACTCCATGCCTATGGCGGAAGGAGCTCATCAATCTTCCGAACTGGACGCCACCGCCTCCTCCTCCTCCTCCGGCGAGTCAGGGCACTCCGCCTCCACCGCCTCCTCCTCCGGTGAGTGACGATGAGGGCCCTCGGCCGGCTCCTTCTCCGGCGCGTGGCGGCACTCCGCCTCCTTCTCCGCCTGCGCCGACGCGCCCGAGCAGCCAGCCTCCTCCTTCTCCGCCTCGTCAGCAAGGGCGGAAGAGACCTGCCGCCGCTCCAGCTGCTCCGGTGCGTCGTAATCCTTCTCCTCCGCCTCTTAAGCAAGTAAAGAAGACAACCGCTACGTCTGCTCGGTCGGCGTCTAGCAGTACAACCAGAGGCGGGAGGACATACAGATTCGGTCCTTCTCTGAAGACTCCAGAGAAGTTACCATATGAGAGGACCCTGGACGAGAACGCCGAGATCGCGCGAGAAGAAGTGAGGAACTTCTTTGAAGGGGTGAAAGCAAAGAAACATCCACCTCCGGAGGAGAAGGTAGATCGGGTGAAAGTGAAGCGCACTCTGGCTGCCCTGACAAAACCACCGAAGTCTGATCCGCCGAAAGGAAACTATGACCGCATTATTGGAAAGGAATTTGCCGAAGCGGAGCGGTCGGGAAGTACTGTCAGTGATCAAAGGCTGAAAGAACGACGAGCTGGGAAACAAATTGCCCAGCTCGGCGAACAAGCGAAGCAATCGTGCCCCCCGCTCAAGGTGCCTAGCCACAACGTCGCTAATGATCCGAGGATGGTGCCCGGTTATAGCAATCTTGCAGATTACCTGCCCGACGAAGTACATTATGAACCCATGGACGTGCAGATACAAAGATACGAGTATGGGAAGCCTCTCGTCAAAGATGAAAGATCTCTATCAACGATGATGCGAAGATTGCATGATTGGTACTTGAAAATCTGCAGAGACTCTGGGGGGAGGAGTACTTTGTATGTCCTCATTGGAATTGATCTGTTGCCTGTTCCATTTGAGGAGTTCTATCAGTTTTTCAATCAATTGGCCCTCGATAAAACAACGGTCGCTTGCTACTGTCTGTAAATAGTACTACTTCTGTCATTAAGTTTCTCTATATAGCTTAGCTCTTTCATTGCATGTATTTATAATCATCCTCACTATATTATGCAGATTGAAGATCGCCGAATTGAAGAAAAGACAAGTCGGTGATATTGGGTTCATTAACACATATCTCATAGATGCAACTGAGGTTAAACTTCATGCCGCAGCTACCGAGGCCAACTTGCTACGATCGTTCGTAATAAATCAAAACAAAGATATAATACTCTTTCCTTACAACTTCAGGTGAGTGTTACTGTCTTGTGTGTATTCGGTTTCCCTTATATATTAGTCAAGGTTATAGTAATGTAATTGATGAGTTATGCATGTGTGTGCAGTTTCCACTATATTCTCCTAGAGATTAAGCTTGAGCAGGGAGTAGTAACCGTCTTAGACTCTAAACGAAAAGATCCCCAGGACTATGCAGACATAACTCAAATACTCCAAAAGTAAGTTAAATCGATCATTATCCACCATATCAGCAACTTTGTTCATTTCTTGATATCAAGTAATTGTTTTCTTTGTCCGGCAGGGTTTGGAGAAAATTCACCAAAACAGTTCCGGGACTGCCGAAGGAGCTGGAATTTAGACACCCGAAAGTAAGTACTATAGTAGCATGTTCCGCGCATCTCCTAGTGATTCAAGCGCTAGTTTCATCAATACCATTTAGCATTCTTGCTTATCAGTTTGATTGACCTCTATTTCTTGTAAAGTGGTTGTGGCAGGAACAAGGAAATGATTTCTGTGGATACTACATCTGCGAGTCCATCCGCCACACGACCTGTGAGCGGGGCGGGTACTCTAACGAACAATATGAAGTACGTAAATAACAACATTCACAATTTTATTTTATTAACATCATTTGTGTTGAGTTTCATTCATTCATATATATACGTATTGACCCCCTTCTTCAAATTAGATGTTTCGGAAGCGGGATGAACTCCTAGCACCAGCTCGCATGCGAGCAATTCAAGAGGAATTGGCGGCATTCTTTCTTGACCACGTGATCCCTGAAGACGGAGAATTCTATGTGGACCATGAGTCCGTATGATTATATTTGTAAGAGATAATTATTGTATATATGTAGCCACTAGTGTCAGATAGATATACAAGAACTTGTTGTTCGACCAATCTCTCGGAGAAGGAGAGGTGGTCGATATCACTTCTCTCTGTATGCATATATGTTCATGACGATCTTCTGTTTCCTTCGTTTGCTTACTAGCTAGCCAGCGTGTCTAGTCCTCTCTATACGTATGTATAGTACGTAGCGTCGACCAAGCACGGACATAAGAGAGGACACTTCTCTCTATTAATTATAGCTAGCTAACACAATATATGAAACACCTAAATTAACCCCCAAAACCCCCAACCCCCCCCCTTTCAAAAAAAACAAAAACCCCAGCCACAGAAATGCTGACGCGTGGATGCCTATTGGTCCCGGTTGGTGCCACCAACCGGGACCAAAGGGTCTTCTGACTGGGCTCTGCGCACTGCCCACGTGGAGGGCCTTTAGTCCCGGTTCTGGGTTGAACCGGGACTAAAGGGGGGAGGTATTAGTACCGACACTTTAGTCCCGGTTCCGGAACCGGGACTAAAGGCCCTTACGAACCGGGACTATAGACCCTTTTTCTACCAGTGCTAGAAAATATCACAAGAAATTTTAGCTAGGTATGAAGAACAAGAAACACGACATTTAGATATGTGAACAATTATCCATAAAATTCTGCGTGTACCATACTATTGAAGCAGTTATCATTTTTCCTTAATACAAAGTACTTCCTATATGGCACGGGAATTTGTGGATACGAGGGAATTTTCAGCGATGGCTTTGTTTTATCAGCATTCTCGCTGCACATTTGCCTATTTAACTTCTTAGACGGTCTAATTATTACTTAACTCATTTGCCTTGTGTCATTCAGGCTGCAGGATGTGAGCCTTCAGTTTACATGATCTGAAATAGCTCGGTGAGCTTTCTCCCCACATCATATAAGAATTCTGTATGGAATCATCTTGGCACAGTTATCTTCATCATAGTAGTAAAGGCAAAAGAGAAATGTTCATGTCTTGGTACACTTAAATTTCAGGCACCACTACTATGATGCAAATGATAGATTAGATTCTTATAAGTTACAAGCTTAGTTTTCTCAACTCTTCTTGCTTTAATAATGGATGCTACCTTTTTCCAATTATAATAAAAGTTTAGAATTATTATTTGCAATTCTTACACAAGGACATTACCAAAGGAAGTTTTACTTGTTTCAAGATTTTGTCCTCTCAAAATGTTACTGTACTACTATGTCTTTTTGAACTGAAAAGTTTCCACTAGTAGAAAACATGGCTTTGGTCCAGGCCGGGTCAACCCATTAGTCCCGGTTCAGTCCAGAACCGGGACCAATGGGGGCATTGGTCCCGGTTCGTGAGCCCAGGGGGCCGGCCGGGCCACGTGGGCCATTGGTCCCGGTTCATCTGGACCTTTTGGTCCCGGTTGGTGGGATGAACCGGGACCAATGGGCCTCGCTCCTGGCCCACAACCATTGGTCCCGGTTCGTGACTCAAACCGGGACTAAAGATTAGACCTTTAGTCCCGGTTTGAGGCACGAACCGGGACTAATGGGGTTGAGACCTTTAGTCCCGGTTCGTGCCACGAACCGGTACTAAAGGTCCCATTTTCAAACTCTACCCCCCCCTTGGATCGCCTTTTCAGTTTTAAAAATAAATAAAAGAAAATGATGGAAATGTCAAAAAAATAAAAGAAAATAAGTTTCCCATGTGATATGTGGTCTAGTTGTTGGGAAAATTTGCAAATGTGAATTTTGACTTTATTTGCAAAATCTCTCTGAAATTTGTAAAAATGGGCATAACTTTTGCATACTAACTCGGATGAAAAAGTTTTTTATATGAAAAATCATCTACTCGAAAAGTTACATCCGAATTTAACGGGGGAACCCCGTTATACATTTTCAAAATCCTCAAAAACCTAATAGAAAAAAAGTTACGGGGCTTTTAAGATCTAGAGTGAAAAAAATCGAAAAAAATCAAACAGTGGGCAAACTGTTGTCAAACAATGGTCAAACTAATTATTCTAGAATATTAGTGTTACTAAATAATTATTTCAGTTATTTCAATTTTGGTCAAATCTGGTCAAACTGTGGTCAAACAATGGTCAAACTAATTATTCAAGAAATATTAGTGTTACTAAATAATTATTGTTTTTTAAAACAATAGTTTCAAAATAAAACTATGAAATGTGTCACTTCATGCTCAAGCAAATTTCCTGAAGGTTAATAGGATTGACATCTTAGTATTGTCAGGAAAACAACAAGTGCAGACTTGGAGCGAGGGAGAATAGAACCCGGAAGTTAAGCATGCTCAGGCTGGGGGAGTGGGAGGATGGGTGACCGTTCGGGAAGTTAGATGGTTAGGAATGATGAGGGGTGATTAGAGGATAAATTGAGAAGTGATGAGGGGTGGTGATTACAGACTAGAGGTTAAAAAAATTCAGAAATTTAAAAATAAAAAAAAATTCAAAAAGAAATTTCAAAAAAAAAATCATAAAATTTTCTTTAGTCCCGGTTGGTGACCCTTTAGTCCCAGTTCCAGAACCGGGACTCCGGTTCCAGAACCGGGACTAAAGGCCCTTATGAACCGGGACTGAAGGCCCTTTTTCTACTAGTGTTCCAGATCGCAAGTTTTCCTAATTTAAAGATTTCTTCAGCTCAAAATGTCACTGTACTATGTCTTTTTGAAGTGAAAAGTTTCCAGATTGCTAAGGATTTGTCCCCTTCTTTTTTTAGAGAACTCAACATTCAGACCTCGTTGGCGCCGGCTAGATGGGCTTGCTGGTGTTTTATAGTCTGGTCATAAGTAGATTTGTTATTTTCAAGTAAAGTTAAATGTGAGCCACACCAACTTTCTTTAACTCTTGATTATTTTGTTGTTGTCCTTTGGATTAAAAATCTGCCACAATGCTCATGACTCTTGCATTCACTCTCTAAAATGCATGTGTGTGTTTCTCTAAGTTGTCCTCAGCTCCTCGCTATTGGATGTTTGTTACTTTGTGTGTTAAACAAAGCAATGCAATGAAAGAAAAAACATCTGTTTTCTCTATGTTACTCAAATATTTACTCTAAAATACATATATGTCTTCTAGAATGTTATGTTATAAAATACATGTATCCTCTTCTCTCATTGATTCAGATATAATGTGGAGATTATATCTATCGTTACGACTACATTTTTCATGGATGGAACTGGTAAGCCCACTCATCTTCGGTGCAGAAGCTTGAAATTTATGAACCAACATCTCATCGAACTACGGGGGTTCCTTTGTTTTTGGATGAAGGATAGAAGGATCAATCCGTCATACTTTTCGGCACACATTGCTGGTGTACACGCTGGTGCTGACCAAGAAGGTGGCATGTTTTTTTCTTCATTTTGGCACTTTGCTTCTTGGACGTGGGGGTTTATTGCATTAACTACAGTGATGGTTGATGATGATTCAGTTTTCCTGTATGTTTTTCTAAATTGTGACCCGCGAGTGGTTCAGATGCCGTGGTTCCGTAGATAGGTTGTGGGGCATAACAATCTCTGTTTGGATGATATCCATATGCATTTGGATGCCAAATTATAGTCTAACCATTTTAGACCCCTAAATTTCCATTTTGTGTTAGTCAAATGCCATCATTGTAATCTACTATCTTGCTATGACCTTTTTTTTAATAAACTTTTGAATATACTCCCCCTGTGTCTAAATATAAAGGATGCAATCGACTACAATTTGCTTGCTTTTCTATTGCTTAACTTTATTTTGCCATCATTTTTTGAGTATTTTTATGTTGCAGGTATCTGGTCCATAGCCAACAGAGTCAAGCAACACCATGCTGCTGCTATAACTTAGTGGTCTTTCTTTCACAATAGTGATCTGCTTCTTATATGGTCTAGGTGTCACTGTGGTGACTTTCGTAGCATTACTCTGATATACGTTAGGCAGTGGTAACTTTTCTTCTTTTGATGATATTATATTACTTAGTTTTTTGCATACACCAGTGTACCAGCTTACTTCTGTTTCACTTATCCATCATACTTTGCACTTAACCAAGCCTGTTACTTTGAATCTGATGCAGTAACATTTACATAGTACAAACAAGAAAGTGGAAGGGGCGCCTCCCACCTAGCACCGCCGAGCTTCCTCTCAAGCGGCGCCACGGGTGGCGCCCCAACCGCTAGTATCCAAACAAATCCGGTGTCACTATGCTTTGGATCACCGACACATCCAGACAAGTGAAATGTTTTATTCTTTTCTGGATGAGCACTAGAGGACATGAAAGTTGGCATCACAAAAAGTGAAGAGCAAAGTACATTAATGTGTAATTATCATCATCAAGCCATGGTCCACTGCGTGCCAGCATGGAGCAACACACCACTCCTCGATGAGTCTACCTGGAACTGCGAGTTGCTCAAGGACGCGCAGGCTTGGAGTTTTTGCCTCCGTGAGCTGGCCTACAACCACCTAAACTGTCGACGGAGGCGGAGCAGAGAGTTGCTTGGTTCATATCCGGCGGGCTCGATGGGCCACCCAGATAGCTTGTATGTCGAAGAACTCGGCTTAGTGCTCGCCGGATGCCATGGCGCTTGTGAAAAAATGGTGTGCAAGGAAGAAGAGCGGAGTGTGGTGCTATTTTTACCCAGCCTCTGGCATCATTTAAATAGTGGTTGTGAGAGGGGTGACGGTATATCTAGGGCACATCTAGATGTGCTCTAATTATTGCACATCTGAGTAAGTTAATTAAACATGGAAAGTAATAGAAAAGGGTAAAAAAACCACATGAATCTCCGTGTAAAATCAATGACATAAAAACTAGAGGTGCAATACTTATAACATATTCAGATGTGCTTTAGCAAAATTGTAGGGTGGGTTTAGGGTACATTTAGATGTGACCTAGTTATTGCACATCTAATTGACTCAATCAAGCATAAAAAGGTAAAGAAAAAATACCCACACGAATCTCCATGTAGGATCGATGATGTAGGGTTTAGATATGCAATACGTATGACACATCTAGATGTACTCTAGCAAAACTGAATAGGGTTGCCGGAGCCAACCGGTGTTGTGTTTAATGACGAACAACTCGTGAACGGACTGTGGCCGGAGTAGGTTCCTCGACACACACGCAGGTCTTAATGGAGAAAGGCGGGCAGTCTGGTGTCGTTGTAGATGTCAATACATTCTTCTGTAAATTTGATCGTCTATACCAATATAAAAAGACCCAAAAGGGCAGATCCAATTAATATCGGCTATCAAATCATGTCAATCCAACGACCTAGACTGCTTCAATGTCGAGCGCTCAACACGTTTAATGTGCAGTTAATTTCGTGCCAAAAATAGTGCTAATCACATAATAACACGCAAATAATATCCTAGTTAATATCCGCATGCACTTAATATACTTCTAAATTAATGTGCATTACACATACACATTGACTAGTTGTATCTAAAGTTTGACTTCAGTCAAAAAGTACTAAACAAAAACGGAGTGACTAAAAGAACCGCAAATGAAATGACTGCGCTGGAGCAGTCCCCCTGCAGGTTGATCAAGGTCGAATTGAACACTTTTTTTAGAATCAATTGAACATTGGTACTAGTTGGTAAAATAACCATTGGGGCCCTTCAACAATAAATGGATCATTATCCATGGAGCTATTGTGCATCCTTCTCACGTACAGTAGTCGGCAAGTGCAGAGGCCCGTCCCGGGTCCCTCAGCGATCATCAGGAGGGTACTGACACGTAGTCCGTCGTCTCATTACTGTGCACTGTGCAGACACATATCAAAGCTAACCCAGTAGGGTAGTCCCTCCGGCGAATGTGAAACGGGGTTGGGGAACGAATCTTGATGCATGCATGGAGCCATGCAGCTTTTTGCCATCGCCGTCACGTCGACCCTCCTCTTGTCTTTGTACAGATGTGTGCGAGTGCGTGTAATCATGCCATGCATGGCCCAGGGTGTAACATGCATCGTGTGTGTGTGTGTGTGTGTGTGTGTGTGTGTGTGTGAAGGCGGTACCATCGTTGGTAGCTAGTGCGTGTCGTTGTTCTTGGCTACGAAAATGATGCTAGCTAGTACGCTAGGTGTACACGTACATGATTAAGTTTGTTCGAGCCAGCTGAAGTTTGTTGCTTGTTCATCGTCGTGCAGTGGACCGACATCGTGATAATAACCATGCATTGACGCGAGGTTGGCTAAGATGCCACGTAGGTCATAATCATGCCGTAATTTCGGCTGTCTGCGTGTAGACGATCAGTCAGCGTCACGTACGATCGGGCGAGCAGAGTATCTATCCTGCTAGACGGACATGTAACCATCGGTACTACCTTTGTTAACAACCAAACAAGTAATTAAACACGTGGTGACTTAATCGGTTGGCCCGGCCGGTGGTACTGACCCTGCCCTAGCTTACAACAATTCATGTCGTGGCTGCTTGTATGTCAATTGCATGTGATGCATACAACTTTATTGCGACGACCGCGTGGCCCACATGGCCGGGGATCTCATGTGCTATCATGCATGATGCGACAGTGACAGTGGGTCAGGTTGGCACTGCTAAGCATCTGGCAGCTAAAAGTTTTAGTTTATAGTGAGATTAAAGCAGTACTGCTGGATTCCCTGTCCACATTGTGAGTGCGTTCAACTGGAACATCTAGCTAGGTAGGCAGGTGGTTATTTTCATCGATCAGTGACCCTGTCACAACGGGTAAATATTCTTTCATAAGGCTGATTAGGGCCTAAAGTCCACCTTTTTACAGTGGGATAGCATGAGTAGTAGAAATTTTATCATTCTGTATAAATTTTCAGTGATGAGTAAAGATATACTGAGGGTGAAGACCCGGAGTGTTTATTTGTTATGCAATTTTCAGATGGCTTGCGTTCCAAATATTTACATTATATCTTAGTGAAACGGCCGAGTATACATTTATGTGTACGATTTTTTTAGTTGATCTATGAAGGCAAGAGTGGTGTACTGGTGTTCATGTCAACTAAAAAAAAGTGTGTTTGTACAAGGCTTTGACTTGCTTAATACAATATATATGGCTTCACAAAAAAGAAATCAAATACTCATTCCGATTGTTTAATTGTCGCTGCTTTATACTAAGTAGTACAATTCTAGTATCGAATGTGTACTAAAATGTTCTTACGTCATATTACGTCCACAATGCTTAGTTAATTAACCCACCGTCATGCATGTTCATTCAGAGATCTGATCAAAACACCATTAAATTAGGATAATAAGAGCACCCAGATTGATGGGCTGCACTGCAGAGACATGCTACATGTCCCGCTGGAAGAGGACAATCGGTAGATCTAACCAAGCGTATGACCAGGATTACGTCGGTGGTTAATTTTACCTTTGGCTCCATGCGTACGTGGTCGGTCGACTCACATGCATGCATGCTAGTATTGCTTAGCCCATAATCAAGCAAGGGTCTTGGTATAATTTTTACTCCCGTCCCAATCGATCTTGGTAGTTAAATTTATGATTAAAGTTGAAGCATGATGATAGAGGAAGCACTACATTGTGGAACGGAGGGGGTATTGCTTAGCCCGTGCATTTCCTACCACGCACTCACTCACATTACCGGCCGACACATCTTACGCCAGGACGGTGCGTACGTACGTACGGCCATCAGTTGTCACCTCTAAATGAATTTGTTGTGTTCTACACATATTCGTCTGTTGGTTGATCATGTGAAGAAACCCAACAGGTCATGTGAAACTCCCATGGATCTAGCTGCGCCTTTTACTACTGGCCGGATGGATGGTCGGACTCACCACCAAGCAAGCTCGATCTCCGCCGCATCTTCTGGATTTCACCGTGATCCCTCACTGCAGGAAAATCGTTCTCGGCCCTCATGGTGGAGTGGACCATGTCCATGCGCGTGGCCCTCCTGGTTTCGCGTTGGCAAGGAGGATTTGTGGCGCGTGGACTCCATCGTGTACTCATCTGCCATGCCATGCACCGTGAATTCGTATATGGCGTAGTAGGTGGAGAAGTGGCCTCCAGCTCCCCTGCGGCGCAACGGGTGTCAGTCCTTCTGGGCACCATCCGGTACGACTCCGGTCAGAGCACATTTAAGTTTCGTGTACCACGGCAGATAAATCATAAATGTGCCCATGCACGTACGTTTGTGTGCAGTAGATATTCGTGGACCCAAACTAAATGCATGTAAAAGTTGATCGGGGTCAAATGTGAAATTTAGTAACTGATGTTTTTCCCGGCAACTGCGGTGGCCCTCCAAGCCGATGAACTCACGGCGGCAGCTGCAGGATTGTGAAAAAAAAAACTCACGGCTGCGGCAGCTAGATGCGTCGATTCCAGCGCCGTTGGCGTCGGCGAATGAATCAAAGTGAGGCGGGAGGTAGGGGGGGAGGGAGGTACCAACGTGGAGGCGTCCGAGCGGGGAAGATGGGAAGGGGAAGGAATCTTTTGTCCAGAACTCATTTCGACTACTTACTAAACCTTTTGAGTGTTTGACTTGCTAAGGTTTAACTTCTCAAGGCAATATTTTGAGAAGTTAAGCTCTTGTGACGCCCTTTTCCAAAAAAAAAAAAGCTTTTGTCATGCGTCGATTAGAGATGTTCCTACCATACAAAGGCAGCGGAATGCAGGAAAATGCAAAAGAGAAAATAAGATCCCAAGACTCCAAAGTGCACGAAGTAAATAACGTAGGAAAATAGGACCGCCTATTCATCATATAACTATAGAAGAAAAATCAACGATGACTTTTTGGACTATTAGATCACCATCCCAACGGTCATGATCCCGCATGCACCGTTCTTCTTCGACGTACTTCTCTTCTTCATGTGCACGATCTATTACTCCCTTCGCCGCCAACCAGGCCGGCTGAACGCCTGCACCTGCCCCAGCGGCCGACCACACGGACACGTGGGCCCTATGGCCCCACCCTCCTCTCATCGCCTTCCACCGATGACGCCGCTGCCCAAGGCCACCCCTCTACCCTCTCCCCAACCTCCCGTTCGTTGTCGTCTGTAGGCCCCCCTTCCTTCGCCCCGCGCATCCAAACCTTCGCCCCGCGCATCCAAACCGTCAAACCCCCTTCATCGCCTACGCCTGGGATGCCACAGCTTTCTGCCGCTTACAACGCCTTCCCCATCTCTGACGAGGTCATGTCTCAGCCTCGCCAGGGTCGACGCTCCTCATTGCCACTCGTCTTGTCTCTCAGTCTTCGGCCTCGGTGGGATTGGCTTACACGCATGGAAATTTCAAGCACATGATATTTAGCAAACACATAGAAAAAGATATAACAAATTGACTGTAGTTGAACAATCCCCCTGCCGCCCGAAATTTGGTTACTACCTCTGTCTAGGTGAATAAGTTATTCACGTAGTTCTAGGTCATCGATTTGAATAATTAAATATGTGTTATATGTAATGAAAAGTATATCACTAGATTTCTAAACGGATGTTGTTTCTAAATATATATATTTTGTCACATATAATATATATTTAGATAGTTAAATCGTCAATCTAGAACTACGCAAATGACTTATTCACCGAGACGGAGGTAGTACCGGAAGTAAGAATAGGGCCTCCAGCAATAAATGGATCATCATCCAGTACATGCAATTAATGGCAGTTCTTTCTTCTCACGGTAATGATAGAGCTCGAGTCGGCAAGTGCAGAGGACCCGGCCGGCCCCTCGCCGTTCAGAAGAGGAGGAACACAGGAAAAATATCTAGTACTCCCATCCTTGAGGTGCTTCTTATGCTCCAAATCTAAAACATCAATTTTAAGTGTCTCAAAAATTCTGAAAAATTTTGTGAATGTTCAAAGGGAATGTGACTACACCCCCTAAAAATTTCAGGTCAAAACTCGAAATGTACATTGAGAAACAAAACCTAATGCATGTAACCTGACCGGAGTACGAGGCTAAATGTAACCTGATGCATGCATCCATTTCACTTTGCCATTGCTGTCCATCTCGATGAGCAGTGAAGTGAAGTGAACACAGGTCCTGTTGTACTGACGTGTGTGTACATTTAATCATGCACTGGCCCAGGGTGTAGAATAAATTGCACAAAAGTACCACAATTGGGGCATTGTAAGCATATTGATATCAAGATTAATAATTTGTACGTGTCTGTATCAGGTTTGGGGCGAGACGTTGCAAAAGAGGCTAAAAGTGTGTTTTATACGTATTGACAGGGAACCGGTCAGATTCCCTGTCAATACGTATAAAACACACTTTTAGCCTCTTTTGCAACGTCTCACCCCAAACCTGGTACTGACAATACCCGGCGGGCAGGCCCAACCGGTCAGATTTCCTGTCAATACGTATAAAACGCACATTTAGCCTCTTTTGCAACGTCTCGACCCAAACCTGGTACTGACACGTAAAAATTACTAATCTTAATACCAATCTGCTTTCAATGCCTTAATTATGGTATTTCTGTGCAATTTACTCCAGGGTGTAACAGGGTGTGTACGCTTGATATTGGGCGGGTATGTGTGTATGTGTTGAGCCAGTAGTGTGGCAACTAGAACGACATAGTGCGTGTTATTTACAGCTAGCTAGCTAGCTGCTAGCTGAGAAATAACTTGCAAAAACTCGTTTTTCAACGTGTATATGATTAAGTTTGTTTAAGTGCATCTGTTTAAGTTTGTTTAGGCCACCTCAAGTCTGTTGCTTATTCAACGTCATGGTGTGGAGAGTGGACCGACAACGTACGTTAGGTCGTCCTCCGTCCATGACCAGGGTCAGTGACTCAGTGTGCATGATTGATCCATGCAGTAGCAACGTACGTCGACCACGTATGCCAAGAGTAAGATGCTAACCATAGGTCACAATCGTGTGGTACTAATTTGGATGTCTGCTTGCCAACAATTAGTCAACATCGTTGTCAAGCATAGTATCCTACTGGTGTGTATTGAGACATGTCGCCATTGGTTTTCAGAACAGACAAACAACTTGTTAAATACGTGTGTGTAGTACATGGTGTCTAGTGTCTACTAGTATATATACATGTGGCCATTTTTACGAGTTGTTTCTTTTCCTGTAAGAGTTGTCATGCAAGCTGGAGTGAAATACATATATGCAAGGTTCCCCGCCAAAAAAAAGGTACATACAGTATGAATTGCAGCCCTTTTCTTAAAATAAACTGACACAACGTTCAATTTAGTGTGAAAAATGGTTGCAATAAAATACTCCTCTCTTTTCAAAATAAGTGTCTTAACCTTAGTACAACTTTATACTAAACTTAATATAAATCTAAGACATTTATTTTGAGACGGAGGAAGTACATCCAAAACGTTGCTACAAGAAAAAAAACACTAACTAACTATAGCTAGGAGATCACATCGTATGCATAGTTAAGCTAGGGTACAGTTTGCCGTTGGCAAGGCGGAGACGTACGTTGGCATGTCAAGCTCTATCGATCTATCATCCACGCCTTTAATCGGTTGGTTCCTTCATCGACGATCGATCATGAATGGCCGATACGTGCTGAGTCGCCGACCCAACTTACATTTCGCAGTTGCATGTGATGTATGCAACTTTATCGCGACGAAGGCCCACATGCATGGAGATCTCATGTCATGACACAGGATGCGACGGTGACATGGGGTGATGTTAGCACTGTTAAGCATCTCCGTTAGTTGAGGTTAGTGGTAAGATAAAAGAATTGGATTCTCGTACGTATATCAAGTAGCACTGTCCTTTGTGAGTATTCAACGGATTAGGTAGACTTGGAACATCTAGCTAGGCTTAGGCGGGGGTTTAGCATCTCAAGGCGGGCATCCATTACGGCCCCAAGTGTCTGCTCTGTTCGGCCCCAACATTTTTAGGGCAGCTCCAACGGGATTATCAAATCGATCATAAATGTTTGGATCGAATTGCCAAACTTATAAACCATCCAACGCCGGATCCTACCCTCGATGAGTACCAGAACTGGAATCCAAAAATGCACTTCATTGTGTGAGATATCAAGCATGTCTACGTGCAGATGCCATGTGAGAAGGATGAGAGACCTCCTCGAAGCAGCTCATATAGGCCAACGTGTGCCCCAAATCAGACGATGACAACTTAGACAGTTGCGCAGATGACGACGAGTTACTAGGTTACCGTACAACTAGTTAGGATTAGTTTAAATTTAGATTGAACTTATTTAATTTCATCTCTTTAGTTGTAATATATCAAGGTTTATTTAAATTTTGTTCGTGTCTCTGAACGGTCCGTTTCAAATGGACCAGACATTTGGTGCCTAGGCTTGGATGATCGGCGCTCCGCCGTTGTCCATGGACATGTATGGACGCGTCCGCAGACAATTGATGTCCTCTATTTGGGGATGGAGGCACCCATTTATGGGCGGATAGTCCAAAATCCTCAAACCTCGTCCCAAATCAAGGCCGGAGTAGTGGATTCTGGACTGTCCATCACATCCACTAAACAACTCGGCCCGCCACCCTTTTAATTGCCACTCTCTGTCACTACACTCCCATTCAAACCCTAACCGCCTCCGACCCTTAGTACCCTACGACCAGACGCCGCATCGTCAAGATGGGCAAGAAGATGACCGTCGAAGAGAACGAGTGTTGTCAGGCAATGTGGTTACTCAGTGGCTACCAGTCCGACGTGTCGTCCCCTCACCGCGACAACGGGTCCAATGGGATTTTAGACTCCCATACGCGCCGCCGTGTAGACCGCCACTGGCTCGCGTATGCGCGCTCCCTCGCCGAGGCCTTGGCCATCTTCCTCTATACCGTCGATGCCCATGAAGTAGGATTCCGGCTACCGCAAGGCCGTGGTGGTAGCCAGGAAGCCGCGGCATGACTGTAATGCAATGTGCAATGTCCCAAGACGGATGCTATGATGGCTGGGGTGGCACCGGCAGCTGGAGTGACGACATAAATGGTCGTCGTAATGACCTCGGGGGACATGCGTTCGAGATCACCGCATGTCTGGTAGATTTAGGTTTAGTTTAAATAATTTCATCCAAACCATCTATGATATAACCGAATCATGTTAAATTTTCTTGTTTGCAATAGTTAAAACGAGAAGTTTCTAGATATTGCCATTAGGTGGTTTGATGTCGACTGGATGTCCGCGGACACCTTTCTTCATCGTATGATGTCGCCCGTTTGGGTATTTGCCTTGGAGATGCCCTTGTGTTCGTTCTTTTGACCTTTGCTCTTGAGTAATACAATCCCTTTACCTCGCAAAAAAATAACCTTTACCCTGCAAAAATAAATAAAAAGGCTCACAATTCCTATAATGCCGCTAGGTTGGTAGTACGTCACGGTACGCGCACGCGCACGTGCACACTGATAAATTAACCCATTGTCATGTCTATTGAATTCATACTCCAGTTGATTGCTTCAAAAGTCCGAACCAACGAAAAGAGGCGGCAATATATTTGAACAATGTTCAGAGATCTGAGCACACCACCACTCATCTTTTTAAAAGGCACGCAGATCGATGCGAATACACCTGGTGGAAGAAGACAAGTCAGTAGACCAAACTCGTCGTTCGTAACCGTATACAGGGCGCAAGATCACGACGGGTTAAGTCTACGCCCGTACACGAACAACTCCATGTGTGCTGAACATCTTGGTTTTACCTCTGTCTCTACGCGTACATGGCCGGTCGACTCACGGACGCTTTTGCAGTCGGTCGTTCACACGAGTGGTGCCGCGCGCAGTGCCACTTGCCAAGCGGCTCGACGAAAATCAAACCGAAGTCACCGTGCATGCGTGCATATACATAGAGTAGATAAAACGCAAGGTAACACACATGCACGTAAGAATTTAGCCGTTTCTTTCTCCCCGGAGGAGGTTAGCGGGTACTCCCTCCGTTCCGAATTACTTGTCGCAAGTATGGATGTATCTAGATGTATTTTAGTTCTATATACATCCTTTTCTACGAATCACCGTGAATCGCGGTTGGAATTCGGACATGTGAAGGAGCAACCCAACCGGTCATGTGAACCCCTGCGGATCTAGCTGCGCCGCTACTGCTGGCAGGACGTACGTGCGCTCTCGATGGAAGGAGCGAGCTAGTCACGGCCAACATGCATCCCTGTAGAAAGGGTACCATGCACCTCTAGAGCTTGGGCTGCATGTATGAATGATGGACCGAGATCACGGCCGGTATCGCCGCTGTAGGAGAAGAAACTCCACCGGGCCCGAGCCGGCCTGGGTGAATTGCACAGGCCGGTCAAGGCGGGCGGCGTCGGATTTTACCGCTAGTGCAGCTGGTCTATATATACTGTGCTCAGTGCTGGTAATTGTTCAGTGGATAGACATAAACAATTTTTATCCTCGTCACTGGCACGTAGGAATTTTCTTCTCGAGGCAGTTGGTATGAACATGCCCCAGTGCATGCATGGACCATCCATATGCTCATTGCCGTTTTGATTTGGCAAGGAAGATTTGTCGGTGCGTGAACTCCCGTACCGAGTAGTACCAGTAGAAAGAAGTAGTACTAGCAGGTGTAGTGGAATCCAGCTCGCAATGCCCAGCATGCCCGTCCTTTTGGGCGCCGTCCGGTACTCCGGTCTCAACATCTGGTGGAGTACCATGAATGCCGCGCATGCACTCACAGTACTCTAGTACAACTGGCCCCGTGAACCCAAACTAAATGTCTGTAAAGCCTGATCCAGAGGAGTAGGAGTATAATAAATCAGTAGCGTTTTACCATTTCACCAAAAAAAAAACGTTTTACCACTGACAGCTGTATGCCTGCTTGTCTCTGCTGACCGGCATCTTTGCATGCACTTGGCCGGCCTGAAATACTACCCAAAGAACCCAATTAGCACTAACTATCTTCGGATAATGCATAATATGTATTCATTTCATTTCAAAATAAGTGTCTCAACTCTTGTCCAATTTTGTTTAAAGTTAATAGAAAGTTGAGACTCCCCGCAAAAAAAAAAAGTTGAGACACTTAACTTCCAGACGGAGGAGATACTTTTTTTTTCATGGGGATCCAAATGCAACTGAACAAAAACTCAGCAAAGCAGCCACTACCTTTTGCTCCAGCTACCCTCCTTCCGCCTTTACGCATGCATGGTCTCATGGCATGTGTGTGTGCCGGGAACATGCAAAGATGGTCTCATGGTATGCTTGCATGCTTAAGGTCAACTAACAGTACTGTCAATTAGTATCAAACTAGCTGGGTGACCCGCGCATTTGTGCGGCTAGACTTCCTTTACAACTTTATTAATTTTGCTGGTTTTGCTCTGCGTATGTATGTCCATTCAATTTATTTCTATATATGTATTT